>NC_142890.1:2593928-2752857 GCF_054131105.1 Drosophila navojoa
AACCGTTCACTTGTGCATGGTGCAAGTACAAGGTGCATGAGGGTATATACCGGAGCCAGACAAGCAAATCACATGCCATAACCCTCGACCTGTCTCCCAGGGCGCATGTATGGGTGTGTGTGTGTGAGTGAGTAACGGTGTTTGCAATTTGCAGCATATCATAGCAGGCAATGGGTGAACTGGTTGGCCTGCCTGCCAGCGTCAGTCGTTGGCCTTCCGTTTGCCTTACGGTGGCTTTTTGCAAATTACCGCAAATCCTTGAGCACCATTTAATAGCCACCTAAAAAGTAGGCAATTCGGAGAAAAACTGTTGCTAATTAATAAGGGCTACGCTTCATTTTCGATGTTCAGCCAGATATTTGCGTTTGGCTTTGCTTCTTTTCACTGCTTTTCCTGTTGATTTGGTAAATTCAGGTGAATGTGTGTGTGTGTGCGTGTGTGTGTATTGTTTTTAGCCACTGCCAGACTGCGACTGTGGTCGCCATGCTTAACAAGTTGTTTTTGTGCCAGCCAACTCCACTCAGTCAGTCAGTCCATCAGTCTCTCTATCCGGCGGACAGTCAGTTAAATGCTCGTCATTTCGTTTGTTTATTGTGCGCAATGATTGCAAGGGCCTTAAAACTGCTGTGATTGCAAACTGGATTTGACTTGGCCTGACTTTGGCCCTGGCATACTGAATACGGTGTACGGCGTATCTGGCTCTGGTATGTGGGCATATGCCCAAATGGTCGGCAACAAAAATCACATATTGTACACACGTACGCTAGCTTAGGGCACAAACGGCGCCCAGTCGCCAGTTGGCAGTCGCCGAGCGGCAGTCGCTAGCCGCATGGTTTGGCATCGCATGCCATGCAATTTTTCCCAGGTAACAAAATGAATTGCCTGTTGGCCAACAAACGTCTGCTCCTGCTGCTCCTGCTGCTGCTCCTGCTGCTGCTGCTAGTGCTTTAGCTGCGACTCTGCGGCTGACAGTGTCGCATGCTCAATGCGCACTATTTGCTATTATTCCAGTGATATTTCGAGAGTGCCATTGGCCGTGTTCTATGGCGTGCTGGAGTGCAAAGCCGAACGTACATGCCCGACCGTCTCTGCCTACATATAGATGAGTGCAATTTACCGCTAACAATGCCATGCTCTGGTAGTTACAACAAATGTTAGACGCAGCCAACAGCCGAACTGCTGCTGCTGTCTCTGCTGCCTTTGCTGCAGCCCAGTTGCAGAGTTGCACAGTTGCACAGTTGCAGCGCGGTACGGCTAACTACTTGGTAGCTTTAACTACCTAACGGCTATGGCGCACATACAGCAACATATGTTGACCATGGAAATGCATAAATAATGCGGCCCAGTATGGGGCACCAACATGGCCTACGACCGGTACAAGGATACCAGCACTGGCTGGCTCTTGTTGTTGCTCTTGTTGTTGCTGTTGGTGTTGCCTTTGCTGCCAGTAGGCATGTCGCTGCCAGAGTACGCTGCCGGCTGCTGTTGACCGCCGCCCGTTGTCCACTGTCCACTGTCCATTGGCCGTTGGCCGTTGCCCGTTGGCTCGCCTCGATTGTTGTTTGCCATATTCGAACATTCACATCAGGATTTCCCGCTATTGTACTTTTTGGCTTTTGTTTATTTACAGTCAGCGCAAAAATGTTTGTTGTGGCCAGCATGCATGCGTCTGTATGTGTGTGTGTGTGTGTGTCATATGTGCCTAGCTGGATTTAGGCTAAGTAAGCCGCATACACCTGTCCACACACACACACACACACACACATGCGCACACAGCAAACAACAAACAACACAAACAGGACCGCATGAGCGACCAATTTAATACATGATGGCATTGTTGGGCTTTCAATATTTGACTGCCATTGTTGTTGCCGTTGCTGTTGCTGTTGTTGTTGTTGTTGCTTGGCTGTACATCTGCTTAAACAAATGTCACGCGCGGACTTGCCTCCAATTATTCATGTGGCGAACGTTATTAATTTGAAAGCATATTTATCACAAACGAAATCTACGCCACATGCCGTAATAAATCAAGAAACGTTTTTGGCCTGACACACACCAATAACACCGCAACGTACATACATATATTTAAATTTCAAATACAAACAAACACACACGCACACACACTCACATATACATATATAGCCATATATGGGGAGCATGTAGCTCAAGCTGAAATGTGTGGCCACAAGTCGGTTGTTGCCTGGGGAGCAGCGAGAAAGAGCTCCAGACTTGGGGGATGGGGTTGGGGCATTGCGGAACAGTTCGACGATGTCATATCCACATTTAAGCCAAGCACCCAAGTCAGCTCATAGCGTCTAACCATGTGACAGTCAGTCAAGTTTCAAAAATACAAAACACTCAAGGTGATATGAACCTTTTAGCCGTGCTTAGGCGTCCCATTTGGTCGGTGTCCTTTGGCAAACAACAAGCCAGCGCCAGCGCCAGCGCCAACGTCAACGATAAATACATAAATTCCCGGGCCCATCCCGCCTAGCAGCCGGCTAGCCGCAAAGGTTGACAATGCGTCATTGTGTGTCAGACATTTTGGCTTCGACTTCAAAAAGCGAACGAAGCGGTGCGAGGTGAGGCGAGGCGAGGCGAGCCGAAGCGTTGACTGAGAGACTCAAAGTAAAACGTATGAAATTCCAATTGTTTGTGGGCGTCGTTTTGGCATTATGCCTTTTTTTCCCGACCAAATCCAATTGCAATATTAAAATCATGTCAGCAATACAGGCACACACACCGACACACACGCACACCCACAGCCAGAGTCGATGACAGAAAAGTTCTCAAAACCAGGCGACAGGCGCACTGGCAGCCAACTGTGACGCTGACGCTGACGCCGTCGTCTTTGTGCGACATTACTAAAGGCGCTAAGCCTGGCTGCCAGGATTCGCGCCCAGGGTTTGGGGCAAGGCCCAAGAAGGCCACCGACACGTTCAAGGACACCAAGACAAGACGAAGCATTCTACACACATAATGTTTGATGCTTATGCTACTTAGGCGTCAGGAATTTTCCGAAAAATGCCATTTACTATGAAAAATATCTATATACGCATATGTGTAGACAAATATACATACGCATATACGTTATCAATATATCGCGTAGGTATTTGTGTGCCGTGCGTTTGCCTTGTTTACGCGAATTGCCTAAAGACAACATATCATATCAATTAAATACACACAAGCCACACATTCCAATACATACATATACATATGTATGTATCGATGTTATATTGTAGATATATAAGTATTTGCATCTTCAATGCACGCCCACATTTAATCAGCTTTTATTATAAAGGCAACCAAATTAATGCTGGCAACAATATGTTGCCATAATAATAGAATTTTTTCGGATTAAGTCATTGACAACCAATTATACCCTGCTTACACTTGGCCTGAATGCCTGAGAGATACTTAGAATTTATTGCTATTGCGGATAAGGGGAAATTTTTCATTTGCTAACAGAGTATCTTCAGGTTGAGCACATGTTTAGCTCTTGGTTTTGTTTACGACATCAAATCTAGCATCTACACATAATCTTGTGTGACCTCTAGGAACTTCTCAAGTTACTTAAGAAAACTAATAATTTATAGACCATATTTTTGCGTTCGAAAGCTGTAGTCGTCTAGCAAATATCCTTTTCTTTGAGGGCTTAGCCAATGCGTCAAACCAACATATCAATAAGCTCTCAAAATATACTGCCGATATTTGCTTTTTTTCTAAATCAGCCCGCTCATGTTATCATGGAAATAGAGGAATTGAAAAAGCTTATCGATTATACGAAAATAAAAGATTTCTATATGAAAACCTGTCTCTAGCTTTAATAGGTTTCGAGATTGACAGAAAGAAAGAGCCATGATCAAGAAATTTATACGAACAGATCTAACTCAACTCAGTTTGTAATCGGGTTCGACCATAACTCCTACTGCCACGCATTTTAATAATAATAAAAAAAAAATAGATGAAAGCACTAGACCATAAATTGCCATTTTCAATGCTTTCGAAGGGCATAAAAACTATCAATTTTCATGTTGTATATTAAAAATGTATGAAAATTTACGTTCGGATGGCTTTGGCGCCATTGTGATCGGTTCGATGCTGGCCATTGTGAGTGCTGTGTATTAAATTTTTTATGCGTCAAAGTAAAAATTGTAATATTGGTGCCGAGCTGAATGTCTGATTGACTGACTAACTGAATATTTGAGTGTCTGCTGTCTCTCTCTCTCTCAACCTGTCTGTCTGACTGTCTGTCACTGTGTGTCTCAGTGTCTGTCGGCCTGGTTGGCAGACATTACACCAATTGCCTTGACGACACTTGCCGACGACACTTCCGTGCAATTGTATGCCGCTTTTTGAGTTCCGGCTGTGTTGTGGGGCGCCCGGTATAAGCCACAATTTTTATTGGCCGTATGCGTGTTGTCAGGCCATGTATGAATATTTGTGGCTGGCAATTCTTATGAATTTTCAGGCACGTTTATATTGTCAGTGTGTGTGTGTGCGAGAGCACCGGAACAACAGGACGCAAGGACGATTCCATTCGTTGAATGTGCCGTTATTATGGCAATTTTACCACATGATGATGCGCTCGGTTATTTGGTTATTTGGTTATTTGGCCAAATCAAGCAATTTATTCGCAATTGTCGTCGACGCCGCCATCCACCATCCACCATCCACCATTCGCCATCCGCCGTTGCAATTGTGTGGAAATCGATATGCGTTATTATTTTAACCGTTCATTTCCCTTATTGCCATTATACACACACTCGCACACTCGCACACTTACAAACTTGCACACAATGCACATTGCATAACAAAAGTCGACTCGAGTGGAGTCGCATCGAATTGAATCGAGTTGAGTCGAGTCGATTCGATTCGAGGCGCGCTGACTTTGCCTTCGCATGGACAAATTTGATTTATGCATATTTCCATATGATTTATTTCATTAGCATCATTGCAAAACGTTTCTTCGATTCAGCTCCAGCTACAGCTCCAGCTTCAGCATTAGATTTCAATTCCGATTGCGATCCCAATTCCGCTTCCAATGGCAACGACGAAAAGGACGAGGATGACGATGAGGATGAGGATGAGGACTGCTCCCCGCCCTTTTACCTTTTGCGTTGGCAAGCTGCTTTTTTAATATTTATTTAAACATTTGTTGCAGCTTCCGCTTTCATTTCTCGTCCGTTACGTTTGAGTGATTCAAACTTGACGGTTGCCTTTGTATACATTTTTTTCCGGCTCATTTGATCCAGAGAATGAAAAGTTTTCATGCACCGCCGTGCCCGCAATCAGCTGCACGCCCGCCGACTGCAGAGAAAAAGGCAAAAGTCCCGCACAGAACGAAAAACTTTTGTTAAGAAAATATGAATTTGAAATGAAAATATGCTAGAAATGAATTGAAACCGTAACGGTTTGAGTGGGCCAAAACGAGCGCGTGCACGAATGAGCATCGCAAAAAGTGCCAATCCTCCAGTCCTTCGTCCAGTCCGATCCGAGCTTATGCCGCCCGCTCCCAGCTCTCTCTCTCTCTCTCTCTCTCTCTCTCAGCCCCTCGCGTCCCACAGCCGCACACAATGTTGCAAATAAAACAGCGCATAAGAAACAATATACAATAAAAAGCAAAAAAATATGCTGAAACTGGAACTGAATTGAAGGACGGAGGTCCAACTGGAGCATTCTGGCTGGTTGGCAGATGGAAATGAAAGGCAAACACGATTCAGTTAACGAGTGACGAACGCTATTGCTAACTGGGGACTGCTTTTCTATCAGTGTATGTGTGTGTGTGGGCAACCTAGCAACGTCTATTGAACATGCTGACTGGCTGGCTGGCAGACAGTAGATGGAAGATGGACCTGGTTGAGTCCACGCGAACGTGGACACGACGAATTTACTGGCACTCTCTGAATGATTGCCTTACTCGCCGTACTGACTGACTAACCAATGAACGGCTCCAAATGAATGACTGAATGAATGAATGAATAAATGAACGGATGAGCGCTCCTCTACAGTTGGTTGCATTCGCAAACACACAGAGGGAGAGAGAGAGAGAGAGAGAGGGAGAGAGACAGAGGGCGAGATGGACTCACGCCCTTTACACAGCCCACTCTCGATTGAACTTGGCCGTAAACGTCGCTGCTCGGTCAACACAATAAAGTTAGTTTTCCAAATCGGCTACTTTATTGAGCGTAAGTTCCCATATTATTTGCTGCGGCTTGTTGGTTCATAACCATCAAGTCGAGTCCTGCTTGCAGTACGACTACATTTATATACTTCAGCTCCGGCGCCCGATAAAATTAACTATTTTGCCAGTGAGCACGTAATGGGCGCATCATTTGCCAATGGGCTTACTGTCAGTGCGTCCGTCCATCCGCCTGTCTCTCTCTCTCTCTCTCTCTCTCACTCGCTGTTCATTTCCTATTTCAAGTCCTTTAAATTGCCATAAAAATTCTGCTATCTACTGCCATCATTTTTTGGCCATTATTGTTGCTGTTGCTGCCACATTTCTACACTCAATTTGTTCAAATTTAATTGTCTGCTGCCTGCAGCTATTGACCAACAGGCGTTGCTCTCTTAAATTATTGTATATATATTCATTTATATAAGTATTTATTTATTTTCTTTTACTGCTGCTCTTGCTTTTTATATCCTGAACCCATTTACCAGGCGAAATCTGGGTATATTGCTTCTGAGAAAATGTATGTAACAGGCCGAAGGAGTGCCCATCAGGACGAAGAGCTGAATAGATTTAGACTTTACCAGCTGCCCATCTGGCCGTCTTTATGATCTCGCAATCTTAGATCTTAGAGACTTCCGGTATAAATATTATCATTTCTTTATCTTACGATAGCTCAACCCATTTTCGATTTATAAGAGTATGGGAATAAATACCACAAAAGCGAGATCATTTATATTTACTGGTAATGACTTCATCTACCTCTTCTCCTCCGTCTTCATTTACTAACTAACAACTAACTAACTAAAATTCGAATATTGAAGAAATACTCAACCATTAATTTTCCACATTAGACGTGTGTATGTATGTGCTATTTACCATATACATGTACATAAAAGAAACTTCAAATATTTAATACATCAACTTGTCGTATTGTTTAGGGCATCTGCTAGTCGGACAGTCCCGCTGGAATCACTCGAACTTGTTTCTTGCTGTTTTTGTTTATTATTTGTTGCTTCTCGTCTGTCGCGCCGGTCCCTGAGAGGGGGGGTATGTTTTATGGCATTTTATTTATTTAGAATGGGGTCCTTTAAATCAATGAAGCATACTATTTGACGCTGTCTCTTAAATTTACGCACAGCCCACGGCCTGGCTCCTCTGCTTTTTTTGTTCATTTTGCTGTTGTACTCTGCGCTAACAACAATCAGCTAGTAAATCGAATTTCTTGCCTAAAACAACAACAACCACGAGGACAACACAATGCGTAGCAGCAACGCCAACATCAACATCAACAAGAATAAATACAAATACACAAATACAACAACAACAACAACGACAGAAAAAAAGGGGAGAAGTAAAGAGCAGCAGCACTGCAGGACGCTGGTCAAACTAAACACTGCGTTTGTTTTAGCAGCTTCCGTTTCCTGTTGCTAGTAACAAAGTAAAAAAAGAGAAAATAAAAATAAAAATAAAGAGGAAAAATAAAGCAGCAAAGAAAATAAAGTAAGAGCAGCGGCAACGCATTCATCCATCTATCCACGTGAGGGGCAAACTAACCAACAACTGAACACACACGCATGGCCATCCATCTACAATCACCCATCTAACCATCCATCTATCCATCTATCGGAGGAAAAGTCCAGTCACTGTGCTCCTTTGACAAGCGCCGAAGCTTCCTGTTCCCTGTGCCCTGTGCCCTGCTGTTGCCTCCTGCCCTCTGCTCCCTGCCCCCGGCCTCCTGAGCTGTTGCCCATTTTCCGCCTGCTGCTGTAGCCGGGCAAAGCTAAACGCATTTGTTCGAAGCTTGTTTAGTTTAACTTTAATTGAATTTTGTGAATTTTGCCCGCTTTCTTTCGCCCATTGTTGCTGTTGTTGCTACAACAGTTTCCTTACAGCTTTTTTATTTGCTGGCCCTTCGGCCACTCGTCCGGCTGGCAGCTGGTGCCACTTTTATATAGCTGAATTTATTATGGACAATAACAAAAACTGTACAAAACTGTTGCCCACGATGCCGAGTGCTGAGTTCCAAGCTCCGAGTGTTCCGAGTGCTCAGAGTATTCCGACTGCTGCGAGTTAGGCCCGCCAGTTGCTGGCTCATCCTGCAATCCGGTAGGAATTGCGCTCACCTTCACCATATGGTCAATGGCACGAGTTTGGCTCGTAAAAAGGCTTACATAAGACGGCCGCCTCGCCGTTGGCATACCTTTTTGCCAAGCAACTGTGAAATTGTCTTGTTTTGCTAGCACAACCCTTTATTGTTGATTTTTAACTAAGGCAAATGTCTGAGTCCAGAACGTTGGGGAGAAGGGGCGTCTGCGTATGGGCGTTACCATTGCCAATCGTTGGGGCGCATACGAAATGCGAATTCAATTTTTATTTGGGCCGTTTTAAATAATTTGTGTGATTTAATTTTTGGCTTTGCTCTAACTGAGCCAATAAAACGTTTCGAAAGAACAGCAAGAAGAAGACGACGAGAAAAAATGTGGTGCACAAACGTGCTTATGCGGTTGATTGCCGCCGGGATGAATCGATAAATCTTTGGTGCGATAGGGCGTGATGGCGTATACGTAATGTCAGTCCATACAAAAGCCGACACTGATGCCGAACGATGACAACATAAGCCGGGCTAAAAGCCATAGTCGGTAATTGTCAAAGTCAAATATAGAATCAAATGTATATGTATGCGGGGGAGCGGTTTACGCAAATACACTACGCTTAGAAAGTTAACGCACAGCTAGCTAATGAGAGAGAAAAAAATTGCCAAAAAATAAAGCCACTGAGCTGGGTTATTGCCCTAAGCACTCTCTAATTCCCTATATCTTTCTCACTCTCTATCTATCTCTATCTCTTACCCTCTCTCTGTTGCTCCTACTGTCTCTGTCTTTCTCTCTAACGCTAGCTATCTCTCATTTTGTATATCAATTAGACATTTCAATAGAAGCCTTTTATAGCTATCATCTTCTCTCTCTCTTTCTGCCTCTCCCATTCACTCTCTCCCCGTCTTAAATTTGCTGCCCTTTGTTAACAATATTTTTATATTCAAATCGAGTAAAAAGTTCAAAGCTCTAAGCTGCTTTTAGTATTCCAAATATTTATATATTTTTAAAGCATTTATATATTTATTTTGGGGAATTTTGTTTTTAATAGAATGCAATTGGCAATAGTCACCCGACCAAACAACAATAAAAAATAAAAAAACAGATGAAAAACTTTCTGAAAATATATACATATGAAATATTTTGTACCGGTCAAATCTATTCGAATCGCAGCTTAAAGCTGAATTTTATCGGCCAGTGTTAATCACTGTAGCTGGCCATGCATTATGCTCTTTGTGCTATTGCATAAATTATGCGTTAAGCTGCTGCTGCTGCTGCTGCTGCTGCGGCTGCGGCTGCTGGTGGCTATCGATGCGGTTTACCGTCTGCCCGAGCATAGAAATTTATCTAAATCCAAATAAATTTAATCAACCGCAATCGGAAGTGTTCGAATAATGACACAATAAACAACAGCAATTAAAATATCAAACATAAATCATTGTGCAAATTTACAACAATTGTCATGAAAGCCAAACAACAAAACTGCATGCGATGCAAGACACAATGCCAAACAAGTCAACATGCATGCATGCATGTGTGTGTGTGTGTGCGTATGTGTGTGTGTGTGTGTGTGTGTGTGTGTGTAACTGTGGCCTAAAAAGTCATAAAAAGCGTACATACACAATAACAAACAAGCAAACAAACCTTTGTGTGCATGTGAGTTTCCCTATGTGTGTGTGTCTGTCTGTCTGTGTGTATTCGAAAGTAAACATACTCTATGGCCGGGCACGCCCACGTCGCCGCTCCAATGCCTCAACGCCCAAACAAACAGGCGTAAGCGCCTGCATAAATTTGTACTACGCATAAAATCAAATCAAAATTCAACGACATGTGACAATTTTATGTCCACAAAATTATGTATTTGTTGAAAACACACAGCGCCAGCAACAATAACAACAACAACAACAATCGAACATAGCAAAACAACAATAATGCAAAGCAATGAAAATAACCACAACGACAACAACAACAACAACAATGGCAAACAACGACGAGTGAGGGCGGCCAACGACGACATAAGCAATAACAGCAACAGCTAAAATAGCAACATGAGCAGATTATAATGAACAACATATTCGCACGGCCGCACCCAAGCACACACACACACACACACACACACACACACACACACGCAGACACAGAGCTAGAACATGTCCCACACCCAACTACACACACATACACACACACGTATAATAAAGCGACACGCAACAATTTACGTGTTTTGACACTAATACAAAAGCCATTACAATACACGCAGGTAAAACACACACACACACACACCACTTAGGCGTGTTATTTCCAGTAAAAAAAAAAAGAAGTAAAGAAAAACAAACTTATGTTGGCTCTCGCTTCACATGCTTTGCTCTTGCTTTAAAGGTGACCAGCTCAGTCAGTCAGGCAAGCAGGCAGGCAGTTCATAAAAAGTCTGGCCGAACCTTTTAGGCGACGGCCAGATATGCGTCTTGAAGTGAAAGTTTTGCAAACGGCCGCAGGCACAATATATTTAACTAGCTTTACAAGCCATTTCTTGCGAGCCGGCCAACAGGCGACACGGCTCTCAGAGCTCCGAACTCTCGGCATTTGGGGGCGGCGCACCTTAAGGCTGGAGACAATTTCGTTGGCTTTTGGCAGAGCATTTCTTTTGACCAGCGGGCCACCAAGACAATGTCAAAGGTTGCTCTGGGGATGTGAACCCCCAGTTGTGGCGTTTGTGGTGGTCTAATGATGAATGGTGGGCCAGACTCGTCGCTCGACTCAACATTTGACATTGACATATTTTGCAACGCATAAAAGTATGCTACATATTTTGTACATAATTTATATTCTCTGTCCTGAGGAGGATAACGACCGAGCCGGTCAGACTATGAATCTATAATAGAGTGTAAAGCAAATTTGAGCCCGACACGTGCTTGAATATTATGTGCAAAGTTATGCCAGCTTGCAGCTGTAGTTGGCCTAATTAAGCCCAGGCCGAGTGCCAAGATCTTATTCGTTTTATCTGCGTAGATAAAAAGTGAACAACTTGACAACGGCTGCCTGACTATCTGCCAGTCGATTGCACACTTTTCATATGAAGTGCCGCACTCGTATCTAATTAGCCATGCTCGACTACAGCTCAATTTCGACACTTATGCGGGGCTCCAGTGAGTGTTTAACTTCACTGCGAGTTACGAGTGGGCGGCTGCTAATGAAATGCTCACATTTTCGAATGCAAGCTCAGTTGGGCAAACAGTGCGGTACACAGTCGAGCACTGCGAGGGCAGGCAGCGAAAACTGTTTCGCAATAATGCCTACATAAACTTGTTAACTTTCTGCTATGCAAACAGACATACATAGACATACATACGTACATATGCATAATTGTAATTATGCCTTATGTGCATCTGAGAACAAAGGCAAATACTTAGGCGCCGTGGTAGGGGGGTTGAGCTCGAGGTCAGCAGAAGTGGGCGTAAGTCGATTTTGCAGTCGATGCATTTTGCACAAATCTTTAGCTGGCATTTCTATTGTTTTTGCATGCATCCGCATGTCTATATACATGTGTGTGTGTGTGTGCAAGTGTAATCATGTGTGCAACCATTCATATGTATATTGACAGATTGAAGGATTATCAAATGCCTTCTAAAACATGCTCTGAACTTTAAGCTTAACTGTTGTTTGGCTGCTGTAAAAGCCAACTGAACACACACATGCACGAATAATACAATGAAGCACACACACATACACACACACTCACACAGACTAGACGCGTATGCAAATATATTTTGGCGAATTAGCAGCATGAGAACACAGCCGATTGCATTGGCCGCTCAATGCAAATATATTTGCAGTGTATTTTGTGGATTTCCGGTTTGCAGACAAATCACAATTTTTAGCCCAACTATGCCAAATGGACGAAAATGAGAACAACATTGTGTACGGCAGTCAGACCGCAGTTCAAATTCTAACAATGAGAAATGTACCGAAGCCATAGAATACAATACATTTCAAATTAGTTGAGCACAAAACTCTGATAATAAAACACAGTCACACACACACACACACACACACACACATACAGACAGGCAGACTTACACACGCACACATACACACAAAGAGATGGTCATTTAGATTACCTAAACATCAGCACTGAATATTGGCATCTATTTCAAGCATAATTCCATTTTTCCCTTTACTCTTTGCTTTTTGCCAACTAAATCAAAAAAATTTCTTCTTCAATTAAAGTGTCAAACAGAAATCGAATGCAGCAATCCAAAATGAAATCGTTTTGTGAGTCAATATTGTATGCTCAACTTGTAAATACCCTAGGCTGAGCATATAGTCCAAATAGACTGACTGTATATGAATGATAAAGATGCTCAACTAGTAGATACCCTAACATCTAGTACACAGTTACCTAGTAGATAGAAGCTGACTCAGCGAGAAGCTGCCCCAACTTCATATTCACACACTTACAGCATAAAGTCCCCCATACAGGCACATAAATTTAAAGATTGTTTATGCCTGTGCTACACGGCTTAGGTCTGTCAAAAACTTTTGGCATATTAGAGTAGCCTGCTAATGCTTTGTGGTAAAACTTTAAACTTGTTTGCCCTATGTGTCCACATTTGCCATTTCACTCTTTGAAATTTAAATATTTCTGTTGATTTATTTTGTTTCTCTTTTTTTTTCGGGGGGGAAATTGATGTCTGAGCTCTGCGGAAAGTCCGAAATAAATGATGGTAAATCAAATACATTTAGAGCAACTCTCGCTTGTTTTCAGCTATTACAGCGTGGCGCGCAGTGGTCAGAAAAACAAACTTTTCCCATGTGCACTTAACCGAGCTGGCAAATGGACAGAGGACGCAGGCAGCTGCAAAAGCTGATGAACTGTACAGCAATATTGCTACACACTTCAGCACTTTAAGGCAGCCAATTCAGAATCAAACCAATCACCCGCCCACACACACACACACACTCACGTACACACACGTACATAGGGACAGATCGAGGGCCCAACCCAGGCAGCAGCGACCGCTGTCAAGTTTATTAGCTACGCTCGATACAACACTGATGATTGGCTGCTTTGATAAGCGCTGGGGCATTAAGCTGACAAAAACTCTGCGAAACGAAGAAAATGAGAAAATGTTTGGAAATGGCAAAGGCAGTGGCAGCGGCAGAGCCAGAGCCAGGCACAGATCCGAGTCAAGTTGAGCGGGTAGCGAAAATGCGAAAATCCTTTAACACGAAATTAAGACACATAATCCTTGACAAGCAGTAATGGCAATCAAATATGCTAACGCTTGCATATTCGACAACTAAGCTCGCCGTCAATTGACAAGGGAATGTCTCTCTCTCTCTCTCACTCTCTGTCTCTCTCCCCGTCACTGTCTCTGTCTCTCTGAGTTATGGGCGTGGCAGCAGCAACTATGTTGCCATGTTTGTCAGCAATAGATAACATTTAGCCAGAGCTTTTTGCCATTATGCCTTCGGGCATTTGCTTATCGGCGCTAGCAAAAAGCGAAACCTGGCTGAAAAATGGCCTTCAACTGGCATTAACAAATTAAATCGAATCTAAACCCGGCCTGTTTGCCTAGGTAAATCTATCACTTTAATTAGAAACCAGCAACGAGCAACGAGGAACGAGGAATGAGCAAACGAGAGCTCATTGTGACTGTTCGGCCTTAGTTCAGTTGTTAAATAATTATAATATGGGCCATTGTGGACGAGTTGGCCGAAAGGTGGGCTGGGCAAATGTGAATGGAAATTGTAATTACATTTTTAGCACATTGCAGATTGCTGTTTTCTATAAATTAAATTTCATTTCCCGTTTAGCTGGTTGCCTGAATGCCAGAATGCCTGGCCTGGCCTGGCCTGGCCCTGCCTGGCTGCTGGATGACGACTGAGCCCTATTCGCATTGCATGCACAGCAGCGCCATTAAACAGCAGTTTCCGGTTTACGCGCTTTGAGTTTCCGCTTCAAACACCGTGAACAAGCAGAGCAACAACAATACGAACACAACACACAATGCCTGATTGCAGCTGGTCGAGTGGTGCTTGCGCTGCAGCTGTTGCCATGGTTATTGTGTGTGCCTTTGTTAGAATTGCTGTTATTATTTTGGTACACAACAATGCCGCCACTGCGAGGCGACGCGAGGCGACGCGACGCCGCCTTGCAACATCTTAATATAAGATTCAATTCAGCATAAAAGCCCCACCGCAGTGTGCCAGCAAACTAGGCAAATTTCATCTTTGTGCCGTCTACTGGCGTCGAGTCTTCGAAATCAGTGGCACTAGCGATGCCACTGGGACTGGCAATGCCAGCAAACATACGCACAACAGCCGCAGCGACAGCAACAATTACAGCAACGGCACGCCAAAGCAATAACCAAGCAACATTTCTATTGCATGCCAGGCAACGCCAGCCACAAGCTCACATTTATATATTTTTTTAATTAAACGCAAATCCCTTTGGCAACAGCAACATGCGAAACGCGCCACGCACAACTGGGGCATGGCCAGCGCCGCCGATTGCTCCAGCTCCACATCTCGACGACAGCTTCAAGGTTAAGGCGTTGACTGTGCCGCTGCCAACTGCGCATCGCGTCGCCCAATGGAATAAGGAAGTTTACATTACGTGCTCTACTATAACTTGGACTTTTTAAATGTTTTGGAATATTGTAGCTTAAAAAGAAAATTCTATTGAAATGAGAAATTAATTATGCCTAACTTGACTTAGTTCTGGCACTCCATTCAATCAAATATTTCTTTAACAAGCTGCCCAATAAATAGTAAAATATAATAAATAATATATTATTTAATTTAGCTAAAATGTTAAACTCAATGAGAAGTGATATTGAAATGAATACAGTTCCCAAAATCTGATAAACGGAAATCCAATTACAGTCAGTCAAAGTTGAAAATAATCAATTCGTTTCGCTTAACCCGAATTTTATAAAATTTTTTAAAGGTTTAATTATGTACCAAAATAGCAAAAAGTTTATTAACGACTATATATAACGTTCTGTTCCATAATCGCGCAAAAAATACTGTTTGGATTTACTGAATGAAAATCGATGCTTCGAATCGACGAGCTTTCAAAAAATTTGTCAGCAAATGAAAAAAAATTACTCGAGTTATTTTGTTGGTTTTGCGCTCAATAATTTACAGGGCCAAATTTAATGAGGGAAATGCTACTCAATAGTTGTGCTGACATCAAACAAATAATATTTGAACATACAGCAATATTATGAAATTCAATTTGAAATTCAAATTTATATAGAAATTTAAATGTTTAGCAGCTTATTCTATCATTAAAATGGCTGTAATTCCAAAAGCATATTCTTACAAATATAAATACCTTTTCCTCTTATGACTTTCCATGGCATGTAACTGATATTCTTATATGCCAACAGTCAACCAAATAGACGTTGCGTAAGGTCATGCATTGAGCCCACATAGAACTTTCACAGTTGCCAGCTCTATATTAATTATTTTAATTCAATTTAAATTCAAAGCAAATTTCTTGGTGCAATATCTCGCACAGCACCAAGATTGAAGTGACTTTAAGCATCGAAATTTGAATATATTGATTGAATATAAATCATAAGATTCTGTAGCTCAAGGCTAGGCGGAGCAGAGCAATCAGATTTAATGCTCTCCCATTTTTATTGATCTAAGGAAATGTTAAACAGGCCAAGAAGGTTTCTGTGAATTCTATTCATGTCTGTGGCTGTAGCCGATGACATTCTGGCTGATTGTTAGACGGCTTGCGTCATGGACAGAAATGGCCTTTAATGACGACTCTGGCTGCCTCTCTTTCGCTCTCTCTCTCTCTCTCTCGCTCTCTTTCTCTCATCCGCTGACATTGAACAGATTATGAGGCACGTCTGGGAACGCCGGCAGTGAGCACAGCGGTATGAAAGCCCAATTAATATTTCATAAAGGAGCACGTATCCGTCGCACACATATACATGCAGAGCGCACAAAAATCCCTCAATCACTGCCAATTAATGTCAGACACAGGCACTCATATCTGCCAGGCAGCCAACCAACCAACCAGCCAGGCCGCTAGCCAACGAGACTGCTCGAAACGTCATACATAAAAACAATAAATGATTTATACATGAAAACAAAAAGCGTACGCGGAAAAGCCACAAAAATAAAAATCACACATACAGCAGGATAAGTAGACAGGCAGACAGACAAGAGGACAGACAGACAGACAGACGTACGTACATACGTACGGACGGAGAATCACAGTTTAGACCACAGCAGGATGTAGCAAAACGTGAATTTTGTGAATTTTACTGACATATTTCTAGTACAATTTTATATTTTATTATTCGCCTGAAATCAATGCAAAAACCAAAGCAGCAAGCATAAGTGCCTTTGGGCTTGCCGAGCTTTGAATACGCTAACAAATTGTTCCTCTGGGGGCGCGTTGCACGTTGAGCAGCACAATTATAATGCCCCAAGAAGGCGTAGCGCAAGAGAACGCAATGTCTAGCTGTCTGTCGGACTGTCTGCTTCTGTCCGTACAATAAAAAACAGCATAAAGGACAAGCCAATGGAGACCGAGAAATGGGAATGCGAGCAGCAGTAGCAGCAGCAATAGCAGGACATATAGACAGACGCCATCGATAGAGACATTTGAAGGCAGACAAATGAAGTGCTTCAAATTATGTACAAAATACATATATACATATATGAATGTGTGCATGTGTGTGTGTAGATAGAGAGAGAGCAAACAATTTGGTACAGCTAATTGGCAGTTTAAATTACGGCATGACGTGTGTCCATGGGCTATCTTGAAATGT
This sequence comes from Drosophila navojoa, assembly GCF_054131105.1. Taxonomy (NCBI): domain Eukaryota; kingdom Metazoa; phylum Arthropoda; class Insecta; order Diptera; family Drosophilidae; genus Drosophila; species Drosophila navojoa. The sequence goes on from NC_142890.1 coordinate 2,610,998, forward strand.
GCATTTGAGGCATGCAGGCATGCAGGCATGCAGGCGTGCATGGTTATGGCAGCAACTAATTGCTGGCTTTATCAATGGCCGGTTCGTTTTCATTTTTTATCGGCGCAGCCGAGAACAAAAGCCAACAAATTAATTTGCATTTCTATTATTTTCATAAATAACACAACGCCGCTGCGGTCACATGCCCGGGCACTTCCGTCCGCCCAAAATCAGTGCAATGGCCAAACACAATGACGTTTTTGGTCACTGCACCAACAAAAATAAACAATTTAAGTCAATTTAAATTTCTGATGATTTGCAACTGTCAGTTGGCACTCCGACTCCAGCTCCGGCGCCGACCGACTGCCCACCATTGTGGCTACGGCTGCGGGCCACCATCAAAAAAAAAAAAAAAAAGAAAGCGAATGAATCAACTAACTCACCACACTATCAGTCACACTTAGTGCATGTTGCACAGTTTCCATTTTGATGAGCACGGCTTGACTGCCAGACGGAAATAACTCAACAAAAAACCAACAAAAAATACCAGAAAAATAAGACCAAAAAACAGAAATGAAACATTTACACCCACTCAAACCGAAAACAAAGAAAAAAGTAAATAAATAGAAATGGCGCCCAATGCAAAAAGAAAATCTTTAGCAGAGATATATATAGATATATGTATATATTATATACAACTGTACATATTTAGGTAGCTGCTGCCTAGATGACTGTGACGAAAAAACGTAAATGCCACGGCGCACAAAAAACAAATGCTCCAAGTGCAAACATTTGCACGCACGCACAAATCAAAACATCAACAGAAGAAAGCAACAACAAAAACACATTTTCTTTTCTGTTTCTTTTTTTTTTTTTTTGGTTTTCTGTATTTTAGCCAAAACCAACGGCACGTAGTCGCTGAGCGCCAGCAGCTGCCGCTGTTTGCATGAAAAGTCTCGGCAACATTGTACGTATTTGACATTTTAAACGGCCCACTCGCCACTTGTCAATCTTTGTAAAAGTTCGCATTTCACATATTTCCGCTTTGCGCCAGCCTTTGTTTTGATTTGCGTTTGTTAAGCGGCCTGCAATAAGCGAATGTCTCTCTCTCTCTCGCTCTCTATCTATCTGTCTCTCCCTCTATCTCTCTGTGCGTGGGTGTGCATGAATCCTTTTTATTTAGCCAGCATTTTTTTGTGCACATCCTCATGGCATTTCTGTTGCCAAATGGCTTTACAAACGTTGCGCCCGCCAAACTCAGCCTAAAAGTATGCAAATAAAATATGCGCTCTTATCTGTTTGGCATTGGCTTTTGTTGGTTTACAGTTTTTACCCCCGATTCTTTTCCGTTTTTTTTTTACTACCCAATGGCCGATCGCGCCAGCTGCCCGTTACAATTCGTCCTCTCTCTCTCGCTCTGTGTTTGTCGCAAGCTCTCGCTCCCCTCCATTTCCATTTCCATTTCCATTTGGGCATACTTTACGCGATGGCACATGCTAAATGCCGGCTCCGGCGATAGTTGCCATTTACACGTCTGCTGGCGCTGCAATCAACGAAATTGAAATCGTTTGTTGTTGTCTCTGCCGTTGGCTGACATGCCGCCAGTTGTGACTCATATGTTCTGCACAAAAACTTACTTTCGCCTTTGTGCCCTGCTGAAACTTCAAACAAAACGAAATGAAACGAAACGAAACGAAACTACAAACTTTTGCTACCCTGTAGGACAAAGGTCTGTAGAGTAGCTGGCTGAAATTTCATTAGATTGGCCCAAAGTTTCGCTGCTGCGCTGCAGTTTCTTTGAAAGTTTTAGCCATATTAGCAGCCAAAGGGTATTGGCGCAGTCGAAGTGTTGGCTCATTGCAGCTGAATAATTCACGCTTTCTTTGCCTTTATTTTCTTGCTGTCATGTGCACTTATTTCTAAATAATTGAAAACTTATTTCAAAACAAAAGCCGCACACGACACAGAACGTCTACCAGAAATTTATATATAGATTTTTGCGGGAGCAATATGAGGAGCTGCTCGAAAAATCAAGGACTCTGCTCATATGTTAGCTTTATGGTGCCATTTTGTTAATTTATTTCACTTGCTTGACAGTTTGCTTTCCATTTTTTTTAGTTTTTTACTTTTATTTTGTATTTTTTTTAGTTTTTCACTTTTAGTTTGGTGATGCTGGGCTGGGGTTTTTAGCTTTTGTCTTTTGGCAGTTTGTGCAGTTCACGCGTGGGGCGTGCCAAATTCTCCGCATTCTTTTTTAGTGCAGCGCTTCTTTTTTTTTTTTTTTTTTTTTGTCATGTGTCTGTGTTATTGCCGCTGTGGTTTTGACATAAAGTGCGCTTATAAAAAACCACCAAGTTAGACGGGCGCTGGCATAAAATTTTTTGATGAATGTAACGTTCTCTGCAAACCAGACAAAAAAAGAAAACGAAAAAAAAATAAATAAAACAACTAGATTGCAGCAGCTGCATAATACTCGTTCAAGTTCCAAAAAAAAAAGCTAAATATAGCCAAAAATCAATATTTTAGTAATTTGCCACGCCTCAATTGGCATAGCCTATCATTTAATGGTCTATTCGTGATTGAGCACTGTATCGCACATACATTTATCTGAGAGGCGGTACTCGTATATGCCATGTAAATTCCAAACCCCAAGCCTCTAGCTGCTACGTCACCCATTCATAAAAGAAGCCTAAATTTGCTTGTCATGCTTTGCCACGCCTCCAATAGATACATATGTCTGCTGGAAAACAGTCTATTAGCTTTTACCTATCAAAATATTAAGTTAAGCATACAAAATCATTTTTTCTTTAACCAAAACCAACTTTACAGCAATTATATACACCATATATCAATTCCTTAGCTTCTATAGGAACTTGCAGTTCCAGAATACAGTATACCCTCTTCGCTGCTTGGACGAGCATGTAAATAGAGGCAAACAACAAAAAGTGAAGCAAACTATATAACGCTCAAATAGCTGATAAATTTGTGCGCCAAAAACAAATGTGAAAAGTTTGAAAATTGAAATTGGGACAAAAGGCAACGGCAATGCTGCAAGTGCAGCGTCGTCAGCTTTTTAAGGTTGATGGCAGCAAACAAAAATAAATACATACATATATCAATCAGCTAACGACAATACAGAAATGCAGAAAAAGGCAAAGAAAAACCAGAAAAAAAAATATGACAGCAACAAATAGACAAAAATAAGAAAAAACCCAAATGAATATGAAGCGCTGGTTCGTACTTCCTATTTGTTGTAATTGTTCCCCTCAGCTATTTTTTACACTTTTTTTTTATTTTGCTGCGGATGATGATAAAACAAAGATTTGAGACCAAACAAAAATCAAAGCACAACAAAATAAATACGTAAATGAGAAGTGTAGAAATATTTGTAGGTATGCTCTACTATATATGCATACATATACATGCATATACATACTTGCAGATATGTATGTATATATATATATTTATTCCAGCTATAAGCTGTTTCCATTTTACAGCATCAAAGATTTTTTAGATGCTGAGATAAGGCAAGCGACTAAATAAAAACCGCACACAGACACATTGAGAGAGTTGGATCCCTATATATGTATATACACATATACAATAGAATGGGACAGGATGAGAGAGTGGGGGAGTGGGAGAGTGAGAGAGCGAGAGAGCCACACGTACAAGTGCAGGTCCATTTATCTTCTGTCACTGTACGAGTGTTTCCGTTTTTGTAATGAATGTCCAGCTGTGTGCATTGCCCCATTGCCCCGCGGGGACGAAGACGGCCACAGCGAAAACAAACCAAACCAAACTAAACCAAAACCCACTCAGTTGGATTGTCGAGCTGGACGCTGTCCGGACTGGTCGCTGAAAGGCGTCTTTTATGTCGCTTGATAAGATAAGCTATGCTTAAAATACACGTCTATATATAGTGCTATATATGTATATATACTGAGAGTGAGAGAGAGAGAGAGGGAGGGGCGAGAGATGTATATAAATATGTGTATATGTGTGTAGCTGCAATAGATACACTGCACAAAGTGCCAAGAAGGCCAGAGACAAAGGCGAATGTGCAACTTGTATGCGCCGCATTCTTAATCCAGAGTTTTGTCATTACGCTTTCCTCTCTCACTCTACCTCTCTCTCTCTCTCACTGCCACCCCCCCTCCACCTCTCTCTCACTCAATCTAGCAATACTTCCTTCCGTTTTCCTGCAGATTTGCGTTATTTCACTCCCTCGCAGCCTAATTCCTTCAGCCCGCTTGAGTTCTACAGATTTTATTGCATTTTTACCCCCGTTTTTTTCAACATTTCTGTGAATGCTGCTGCTGCATGTGGATTTGCAATGCAAGACTAAGCATCAGCTTTGCAATCAAAGATTTGTACAGCAAGATGCTTGCCATGCCGTGCATAGAACAATGAACGGCTTCCCCATAGCTTAGCTGCAAACAGGTGCACATAACTTAATCCCATATATGTACACAAACCATTCAAAGCTGCACCTGAATGATAATGCAAACACATCGTTGAACTCTACGATAATCGGATATGTAGCACCATAATTATGTGCATGCTGGCGATTGAGAGCAACAGCTCATTGTCGGAGCAGCGGAAGCTGTTGCAAGGACGCTCGACTTCAATCGCTCACAATCAACGTGAAATCTTAAATAAATTCATAATTCCTGTCAAATACATATGTTAGCTCTTGTAGTAATTAATTATACGCGCTCACTGAGTGAAAAGAGTATATAGCTAGAGAGCATATTCTCAGTTGCATTGCTGAACCTATAGAGGCAATTTGAATTTGAAATTTATACTCATGTATATGCATGTATAATTGTTAAGCGCCTCGACCCTTGCATTCACTCCAATAGATCATATTCCAATTGGGAGCGACAGGGTGAAAGCCAATCCGGAGACCTTGGAGTGACGTTTGTGGGTGCATTGCACTTAACCCGCTGTATTATGTTCTTGGATACCTGATACTCTGCAAGGCTCTGAATTGTGTGCGTAAGTTATAGGCATCTATTCATACACATATACATGTATATAGAATACTAGCTATATATGTAAGTGTGCTAGCTACAGGATTGGAGCTAGAGCTCTGATATCTGATGAGTTTCTAAAGAGTTCTTCTACTATCCGAAAAGGGTAATATATATTCTAAATGTATTTGTATTTCAATTTTATTTTTTAGTTTCTTATAAGACTCGAATGATTTTGCCTTCACATTGTCTTTTGAACTTACTTAATACTATTTTTCTTTTCCTAATAAGTATCGATAGCCAGATATCAATAGTTAACTATGGTGCTATCCCCACTGTTAAGGAACTAAGTCACTTACTGGTAGTGCTATCCCCTCTATTTCCCTCTATCTCCCACTGCACATTAGATGAGCGGTCGAGTATATGTAATTTAGACCAGTATTATGCAGTCGGCATCGGCCGCTGTGCAGCATTCTCATAAGCTTTTATTTTAATGATTTCCATTAAATATCAGTTTCAATAGGCTTAAACAGAAAAGCGCATTAAATTTATATTTTCACACATTTTACTTCATTTGCTTCAAAATAACAATAATAAAATTCAATATCTAAAATGGTAATTGAGTTTTACACCTAATGACTTGATTGATAACAGTATATTGTTTTATTTAAGTGCAAACTTACAATTTTATTCAATAATTTCCAAATACATTTTCATTTTTGATTCTCTCTCTCGCTCTCCAGCTCTCCCACTCTCCCACTCTTTGTTATTTCCCAAGGGCGTACATTAATTTAGTTCTGTTTGGGATGCCAATGCAATGGCAGAAAAAAAAATAAAATCTCCAAGTAAAATCATCCATTAAATGGGGCACAGAGCAGCAGCAACAAGAATTCCCACAACTACGCAAATTGATCAATTTCAATTCAGTTCAAATATCATGGGCGTGATTTCGTCTGGGGGGGGAATGGCAATCGTAATGTCATTCCGTAATGTGGCTAATATAAACTTTTTATTTTACCACAAACACACGCACACACACACACACACACACATACACACATATGTATGTATCGTGAGCAAAACGATTGCGACTTATCGAATGCGAATCGCAGTAAGCAAGCGAAATTTGTCAAAGTTGGGCAAGTCGATTAGAGAATTGAAAACCAAGTAGTTAGATGCGATTTCGGGCGTCAGATTTAGTTTATTTATATTGAGAAAATCTTGACTGACACACACACACACACACGTACACCCATGACTCTGCAAGCCGTGTATACGTATTTAATTTTATCTTTGCCCTTGCGCATTGCCTTATTCGCGGTCCACGTATACCTGGTGGATATGGCGGCCATGATGAAGTTAGTGAGTCTCTCTCTCAGGCTAGTCGTGGATCTGCTGATTTACACTAATCAGAAGATACGAGCCCAGTTGAAACACACTGACGGACCACAGCCGACGCTGATCCATGGAATGCTATCTAGGACGCTCACGCTGTTTCGATCTCTGTTGGTTTTCGTGTTGACGGGGATGCGAGTGATGCAAGTGCATTGCGATGAGCTGGTTGATGGGAGTGAATTTTTTCGATACTGGGCAAGTGAATATACCTGGTTAATCAAGCTTCTACCGCGCTAGAGCTACAAATTATCTAGTGAGTGCAATAAATGCTAGCGAACCGCAAGCACATGAAATTTAATGGTCTTTTCGAATACTTTTGGCCTTTTTTGGGTGCAAAGCGAACGCAAACGCAAACGCAAACGCAAACGCAGCCGCAGCCGCATGGAATTCGCAATTCGCTATTCGCTATTCGCAATTCGCTTTTAGCGTGCGCAATTACACTTGAAGAAATCCTGGGGATTTCGGGTGAAAATCCATTTGTCACAATGCTGAGTACGTGAGCGACGCTGACTGCCGCAGTCGCCAGTGCGGCCAGTAGTGCGTGTAAATGTCTCGCCCGATTCCTGTATATATGACTGCAGAGTCCTGTGACTCGACAACGACGGCGATGGCGACGGCGACGGCGACTGCGGCTGCTGCTGCTGCTGCTGCTGCTGCAGTGCATTGCACAGAGCACAGCTGCAGTGCCGCGGCTCTATCACAATGACACTTCATTTCAGTTGGCCTCTGCGGCAAGGACACAACGTTTTTCCCCAAAATATATATACATATATGTATGCACACACACACACACACACGCATCTATACATATCAACTGTTGTAGCAGTAGTAGCCATATCTATGACCAGTGCCAGGGTCCTTTTAAATGAAACGAGAAGGAATTGCCAATTTGCGAAAAGTCGAATAAATATATACTCTTACTCGAGCTACACTTCTCCATTGATTTCTAGTTTATTGAAAATGCTTGAATATCAAGCAGGAGCTGTTTGACCAACTGCAAATGCTTGCTAGGGAAATTAAAGAAAAACTGAACAAACTAAACCAGATTAGATAGATATTTGACTTTGCTGTTTGTTTTGGCTTAAGAGTCAGCTTTAGTTGTTAGACCTGATGTCAAATCGCTTGATCGGCCAGCGAAAAGTTATCCCTAGATACCTAATATTTTTACCATGGCCTTGCATTCCCTTCGTCTAGCAGTGATTATGGTATTAGACTCGAGGAGTTTAGGCAATCAAACAGATTATGACGAATTTGCATTGTCATAGTAATTATAGTCATCTAAATTAAAAGATCTCTTTAATGCCCATAATATTATCAATAGTAATTATAATTTTCTGCATTGCAAATCCAAGCATGATGAACTTTATAATTCATTAGAGAGCCACTGCACTTTCATCTTGTATGTGGAAACTTCTGCATAAGTTCTTCCGCTTCATCAGCTCAAGTGCTCTTAAGAGGATTTTGACAAACATGTTTGCCTTTAATAACTAACCTAACGCAACTTAAGCTCATTCACATGATGAGCCACGCTCTAAAGATTTTACAATATAAATATGTATTAAGCCATTGCTCGAGGGTCTTGGCAATGCGTTGGAATTTCATTTCAGGCATTTGTCGGCAATCAATGCGGCTGAGATTAGAGCACGTGGACGGACAGGGCTTAAGCAGATTGCTCTCTGTTGTTGTTGTTGTTGTTGTTGTTGTTGTTGCTGTTATTGTGGTGCTGCATATTTGTATAACTCTTTAATCGACGTTACATAATAGAATTACATGCATGTTGAGCGCATTAACTATAATTGAAAACAATTTTTAATTAATAAAATGTCAACACACTGCGCCACCCCGCATAATTGGAAGTAGTCATTAAATTGTTTTTACACAGCATCGGAGAAAAACAAAATATATATATCAACTGTAATGTGTAAGTACAATAGCCATATAAAATGCAGAGCAAACAAATAAAACGAAACTTCACAAACAACGGTCAAGGGAATTAAATATACATACATATATATGACTGTATGTATATATGTATTTGTATGGGGCGACAATGAAATATCAGACCACAAAAAAAAAGGTTAATTGACCAACAAATAACTTAATTAAATCAAATGAAAACTAAAAAAAATCAATTTTTAATGAGCTTTGCCATTGTTGACCTCATTTAAATTATGAACAACAAGAGTGACACTCAGACCCGCATTGGTATGTGTAAGGTCAATCCACCTGGATAGCAGCACAGACACAGGCTCTGTCTCAGGCACAGGCACAGCTGAGATCTCCACTCAAGGCAAGTTTCGATGCAGAATATAAAAATAATAATAAGAGCACTTAAAATGTTGTCTTTAATTAAGCGAGTCGATTGAAAACTATTAATTAAAGCGGTGTCTATTAAGTGCTTTTAAATTTCTTGAAAATGTCAATTGACGATGAAAATGAAATGCATATGTAATTAAGAATTCATTCAATATGTTTTTAGTGTCGACTTTTGAATGCTCTCAAGGTTAAGATTGATATTAAAATAAAAATATATGTATTTCTGATTAAATTCAAATTCCAAGAATTTTGGAATGATAACTATATAATCCGTTAAATAAAAATAGTAAATATATGATATCCATAAGAACAATTAAAGTCCTTTTTTTACATCAATAAAACAGAGTAAAATTAAATAATTTATTTTCTTTCAGATATATATATTTGTTTATTATAAGTATAATGATTTTTAAATGGCGAAATTAATAAAAAAAAAAAAAATATTGTTGCATTATAGTTTATAATTCATAGCCATATTATAAAATATTAATTATTTTTATCATCACTTAAATTTGAATTAAACAAATATATGTAAAATTTTTTTATAAGCACAAATTTGATTTCCTAAAAAAAAAATAAAATAAATGAAAATATAAATACATAAAAATGTTTGACAATATTTTCTTTGGTAGAAATTTATATACAAATTTAATTAAAATTAATACAAATTTATTAATTATTATAGAATTACATTTTTAATTTAATTTAAAAAAAAATGTATTAAATAAAAGAACAAAAACTTTGCTAAAATAAAAACACAAATAAAGCTCTTAAAATTGCTATGCGAAAGTCCTGTTCATAGTTTAGAAAAAGGCACTTCAAAGTAATTGAATCAAATTGCGACCAGCAGGAAAAACATTTAAAACAATTGAAAACTTGCGGCATAAATTTTGCATTTGTTTCGTTACCTGCGCGCTGCAATTTATTGATTGCCAAATCAAACAAGAAGAAGCAAAACGGAAGGAGAAATTAAATTGAAAAAATTCGTAATATATAACTCAAACAACTACTTAAAACAACAGCACGCAAATGGAAACCATTAACAGCTTAAAAATATTTAATTACCAACTCTGACCGCGGCGTCGCTTATGCTGGGGAATGATGGCGAATGCGCAGGTCGTGGCGCTGGGGTCCTGAGCCTGCCACCAAATTGCAATTAATCTTCTTTTAACAGCAAACTTTTGATCCGCTTTATTTGCATTTCACTGCGGCGCAAACACAAACAGAAAGCAGCAGCAGCAACAACAACAACAACAACAACAGCAGGGAAAGCTACGGCCATCTGGCAGGGGAAAATAACGAAAATGCTTGTCATAAAAATTTATCAAGGGTTAAAAATTATGTTACGCGTTTCATTTTGGTGGCTGTGAAATGATTTATGCAAAATCTGTGCCCTAACCAACAACGACGACAACAACAACAAAACAACAAAAAATGAATATAAATTGTGCAATTTCATGTTTTGGCTTATTCTTTTGCCTTTTTTTGATTATTTTATTTTTCAACTTTTTATGTCCGGCAAATTAATTTAAAACTGTCTTATAATAACAACAACAAGAGCAACAACCCAGGGTCAGCGCGCATTGCACATTATTTATAATCTCACATTGAACTGGCGGAAGGCCATTTCGAGTGTCTAAGCCCTAGCCGATAATAATTTTCTTATAGCCAAAGACGCCCGGATAGTAGCCGCCGTAGCCGCCGTAGCCACCGTAGCCTCCATAGCCGTAGTATGGTGAACCGTAGTAACCATAGCCGGGATAGCCATAGCCGTACCCGTAGCCAACGGGCCAGGCAGATGCGACGCCGCCGACGCCGAATAAGAATGAGCGCGGATGACGAGCTGCTTGCCCCGCCGCCGGATTGCCGCCAATTTCCTGCTCCAATGACAGCAAATCCGTTTTTACAACGCCAACTGGTGCCACTTCCTTGTCAACAGCTGCGTCGACGCCGACACCGACGACAGCCGCCGCTGCCGCCGCCGACGTCGCCACATTCAAGTGCGTAACCAGCAGCAGCAGAGGCAGCAGCAGCGGCCACAGCGACGCTACCGGCGTGTACACGGAATGCATATTTAAATATTAATAATCGTGGAAAATATGATATTTCAATTTATTTCAATTGCTGGCCACCCAGCGATAGCTCGGCCTCAACGCTTAACTCACAACTGTCACTCGACCAGCTCCAAAATTCATTTGCTATTTATATGTGGCATGCAAGCTCGCTCGATTTTCATTTAAAGCCAAATCTCTTTCAACGTGCGCTAATTTTATTAAACGCAAATTGTTTTAATGAAAACCCAGAACACACAAATTGTGTGCTAACGAATGATTCGGTTAAGGCTGAAGCAATCAATGCGGCCAACAACAAACCAAGAGACATACCAAATAAATTATTGAGCTTACTGCAGCGTCACGAACGGCTAATGGTCTCACGAAATAAACAACAATTCTAAAATACATTTTTTTAAATATAAATGTGTGCTGTATTTGTTGTAAACGCTGTGATTAAATCACAATGTAATGCCAACAATGTGGCTCGGCTAAAAGTGTTATAGAAAGTGAGAGTAAAGCGTGAAAAATGTGTTTTATAATAATATAATAATAATATAAGAATAATATAATAATAATATAATAATAATATAATAATAATATAATAATAATACTTATAATAATACTAATAATATATAATATGTATGGAGGTAAAAAAAAAAAAAAAAATGCACTGCTGATGCTTTTAAGAAATCGGAAAAGTCCTAAAGAATATTTTTAAAAATATATATCGTTAAAATAACCTACTCAGGCTATTACAAACACAAAAAAAAAAAAAAATTAAATTCTGAACCAAATTTTTTAAGTCTATATCTTATCCATTAGTCACTAGAAAGCTTCATACAAACTGTAAAAAATTCTTGACATCACTCAGTCAACAAAAGCATTTAAAGAGTTTACGAATTATATCGGAAATTTAATTCCTTTAAAAATATTTAAATACAAGCAATGAAATTAAATACAATTGCTGAAATTTCGCCCACAAAGATATCAATAAATCCAAGTTCAAAATCCTGTCAACTTATCAGCTTAAAATCGCTGCGTTAAGCTATATGATATTTTACAAGTGTTACGTGCTCAAGTACTTGAAATGCTCAAGGTTTAAAATCAGTCAAAATCAAGTTATTAAGGCATGACAAGGTTTGTCATAGCTAGAGCACACATCAACCGTATAACATATTACGCATACGCAGCGTGGCTCGGTGACAGCCTGATGTTGTCTCGTTGGCTGCCAATTGACACATTTCGTGTTCAAATATGCGTAAATAACAATTATTGTAATTTTTGTATTTTTTTTTCCTCTGTTGTTGTGCTCAGCGAGAGCAGCGAGACAAAGCACAGACTTGTTACATTCCAGCAGCAGCGGCAGCAGCAGCAGCAGCTGCCAGTGCATAGACATGTGTGTAACCTTAAACGTGCCTGAACCTTGAACTTGAGTGACAGTGCCAAGTGGCAGCAGCAGCAGCAGCAGCTGCGAAAGGGCGGCAATGTGTGCCGATGTGTCAACGGTTTAGATTGCGTTGCATGATTTGCAAGAAAAATGAAGACAATAGTTGAATTTTACACTTACCAGGCGGATGCCTGTGTTGTCGTCGACAACAGCAACAGCAGCAGCAGCAGTGACAAAAACAAAAGTAAAAACAAGTTGCGCCGTCAGCGTGTCACGCGATTTGTTGGTTTGAACAAGCATGAAATGAATATATTTGTCATCAGGCAAAAGTTATGACGCCCAACTCGTTGTCGTCTTCGTCTTCGCTGTCGCCGCCGCCGTCGCCGTCATCAAGTTGGTTTTTTCCCTATTAGCGACCTAGCCGGAAAGTGGGAAACAAAGAAAGCCAAAAAAACCCCCCGCCACACGCAGCCAGTTCATAGCGGGTTACTAAATTTGCGTTTTAATTCTATTTGCACATTCAACTCAAAGTCACAAATGCGATTTCGTTCTCTTTCCAATGCGATAACCAATAGCAACAAGAACAAAACTGCGCAGCATTCCCAGGCAACACAAACTTTTCGCGACTTTCGAATAGTCTTTCTCTGTAGTTGTGTGGGTGTGCGTGTATGTGTGTGTGAAGTGAGGCTGTGTGTCAACAAATGGCTCGAATGAAATTTATAAGCAAAGTTACTAAAGTGCACTGGCGCAACTTGATAAGGGTCTATGCCTTGTTCAGTGTTATATCTAACTAGGCCTCACTGCCCAAATATATATGTATGTATGTGTGAAGACCAGCAGAGCGATGGTCACGCCTAGATATATATTATCACAGCATAGTTGTGGTCTGGCAAGTTTTACGAGGCGCCAATAAGCCAAAGTAAACAAGACAAATGTATTCATTTCAAAAAGTGAATTCCAACTTTGAGTTGAGCTAATTAAATGTTGCTACTGACTTGTTGAACTCAAACATAAACTATCGATAAATGAGGCTTGAATAAGTACATTAAATTTCGAATGGCATTTTACAGCTCTTTAAGAGGCGGGATCTATTGCAAAAGAGAGATCAAGCAATAATTAGATATAGACATATATATGTATAATATAATTTAGTATATTTAATAATTTTTGAAGATAATCTATAAAAGAAAGTAAATAAATTATAATAAAAGCTAGTCAAAAATCTTCTCCAAAATTCAGCTTCTTTGTTTGTTTATATATAAAAATCTTTACTTCATTTTCATCTCTGAATTGAAAGTTTATCCATGATTGAAAGGCGAATATATGCCCCTGTTCTTCAATTATTCGCATGTCAATCAATGTTTCAATGAAAGCAATTGGCCAAATTAATGACAACCCCTGCTGAAAATTTAACAGCATATTAATAAGCGACGGCTCAGCCTATAAAACATAATAGCGAGGCAAACATGAAGAACAAAAATATTCAAAGTAATGCATTAAATTTTTATTAAATAAAATGAAAATTACTTCAGTTGCTGGTCTTCAACTTGTTTTAGTTTAAGTGAAAATGATTACATATTTCATTGCAGCCATTTAACTACATCTTGGCCTTAGTGTATATAGGCATTATATAGTATAGGCATTAAAAAAAGAAATTATATTCACACTCAAAAAACAAATGACAAATCATATCGATTATTTTCAGCAGCTGATTTGTATAAATAACTATTACAGTTGCTCAAATATAGTTATCAAAGAAATTATATTTATGAAGCTTTTTTCCAAAGGACCTTTCGAATAACGTTAATTAATGATTAATAGCGGCAAAAGTCAAAGTGTAGCTACACAAGTCACGGGCACAAATTGATAAACTTCTGCACCCTTCGCTGCCTGTGCAACTATAACTTTGTTGTCAACAATAAATAACACATGAATTCATTTAATAGCACAATAATGCTGAGTAATTGTTTTTTATTATTCAACGGGTCAGCTCTGAAAAGTAATTAATTATGTTACGCTCTTATTACAATAAATAAATGTAACATCAATAAACATAAAAAAAAAAATGAAATTAACCACTTGTGCACTTCATTACAATGCCATTATTTTTATGATTTTATGCCAGACGATGACAAAATAAAATAATAAAATAAAATCAAAATGAACGGAACAAAAAAAGAAATGCGCAGCAAAGTCAAGGAAGCAAACAAAGTCCTGTGCACTCCATTCGCATGTCAACGACAGCGGCAGGAGCAAAAAGTTCCCATTGCTGTCTAACTTTGATATTTAATGGTTAAATTGTATATTATTGGTGAAATGGGGGCGATTTTATTAGAGCTGTCAGTAGAGTTCATAGTCGACTTATTTATGCGTTCGATGACAGCCGATTTGCTTCCACCCTCGGCGAGTTGTGTCCCTGGCGTGACGGCAATTTTCATTTAATTAGTTAAGCGAAATCATTTATTTTTGTCACATGAACTTTGTATACATACATACATATATATATTGTGTATATATATTCCTTAGTTATATACAATCTATTAGCATTTCGTCAAGTCATTGTTGGTGTATATAAATACGCATATATATAGGCTTACCTTTCACTTAACTCAAGTCAAGCTACATGACAGCTGGAACGAGGCAAAGTTACGTGTTTTTTTTTTCAATTTAATATCACTTAATTATTATCGCAGTTGACGTTGTTGTTGTTGTTGTTTTGGTTGGGCTTGCTGCTATTATGACAGGGCACTTTGCGTTGTCATTGTCGCTGTCTCACTGTCACGGCCAAGGACTCGTGCTGGCTAATGTGTCTATGATGTCTGCTGTTATTGCAGGGGGTTTCCCCAATAATGATGCTTTTTATGATTTTTATGACATCGCAGCCAGGCAATAAATTTAGCACAGGAGCTGTATATTGGCAACACATTCTTGCCAAATCGACTTGAATGGCTTTTTTGCCAGGCTTAGCCAGGAGACGCCTCGCCCTCGCCACACCAACGGATCGTGCCCCAAAACAAATGCCAAAGTAATCAGCTTGCTGTGTGCAAAAAGTCAGAAAGCAGCTTGGCACCATGTGGCAGCTTTAAATTCCTACAGTCAGCACATTTGTACATAAAGAACAGCGACGGACACAGAGACTAGAGACTGCAGGCGCCCCGACAAAACCCACACACTCGAAACAACTTAACTCTTGAACACATGCCGCCAGCAGGCACATGGAGGAGAAACTTTTGTCACGACGACAGAGACGGACGGATAGCAACAATGAAGACGACGACAGAAACTTGCACTCGACACACACACAAACACACACACACACACACACACAGCTGCACACAAACTGACGCCCAAAAGTCCAGGGAACATTTAACACAATGGGCACCAAAGAGAAAGCCATTAGCTCGGAAAGTGGTTAAACAATATGAGAGCTACAGGAGACAACAGAGCTACAAATGTGAAATAGATTCCAAATTAAATTTAAATATAAATGTCGCAAACTGTGCGGCGCTCGAAAGTAATTAAATATAACAGCTGTTTTGCCCAATGTTTTGCATTCAGCTCTGACATTTAACGCAATATTCATTAACTAAAAACTTATGAACTGATAATGAATAATGAATACATAGCAATCACTATTTATAGCTGACTTTAAGAGATTTTTAAATATGCATTTTAAAAGTTTATTTTGACACTAAATGCAAAATTAATAAAAAGATTTGTGTATAAAATCAATAAAATATTTTAAATTTCAAATATTATTCTAATAATTGATTGCAGCTTTTTATATAATTTAAATTCAAAATTGTGAATATATTTGAAAATAACCTAATGGAACTTTATCCTTATTCATGGCTTAATGCTAAATTTACAGTGAATTTCCATGCCCTAAAATGAAGTAAGATTATAGGTCTTTCTCTGGTAAAAGTCAACGGAAGATCAATAAGTAAAATCTCCTCTTCGATATTCTTACATGAGGTCTAGAGCATGTAAAGATGGTAACAAGAAAAACTCTAGATAAATATATAAGTTTTATTTATATAAATAAAATAATTTTTTTAAATTTAATTTGACTTTAATTTTTTTTTTTAATTCAGCAACATTTTGATTGTTTATCAACAAATTCGGTGGCCAGCATCCACAGTAGAATGTGCTCTATCAATGCTGTGTAATTAGCCGTATTACATTTTTGGCATAGAAATACACAAAGAATAGCCAAAAAACTTTTGTTTTGTGCGCTCTGTGGCTGTCAGAGCATTTCACAAGTTGTCAAATTTTGGGTTGCAGCCATGCCCAGTCTGCTGCAGCCCATCCAGCCCATCTCCAACGGCCCCAGCCAGCAACCAACCAACCTGGCCCCAGTCACACTTACCAACTTACCACAAGCTGCCACAGTACGTAGCTCAGTTTGTCGGTCTGTTGGTTAGCTGGCATTCGTTGCCGATGCTGATGGTGGTGCTGGTGCTGGTGGTGGTGCTGGTGGTGGTGCTGGCAGATGGTCAGCAGTGGACTGCCCATTTACAACCCACTCGAAACATTTGTGCTACGTGACTGGTCACACTGTGCTTTCTGGGGTAGAAGGTAAATATCACTCTGGGGGCATTGCGTGACGTGGCCCACAAACACAAACCAAATCGCATCGAAATGTACAATTTGTGAGTCCGAAATTGATTTGTCTTAATTTGTGCACATTTTAAATTGACTAAACATACAATGTACAGAGATACAAATAGAAATGCATGGATGTACATACATATATGTATATCAATATGTGCCAATATTATGCTATAAATACAAATAGTTTTATTTCGCTTGCTTCATCCCCTGGGGCCAATTTAGGGCTAAAGCTGCTTTTAAAATATTTACACAGCACGCAAAACTATGCGGCACACATATTGCTCATTATATATGGTAAATAAGATACACGCACACTTCTCTCTCTGTGTGCGTGTGTGTGTGTGCCTGTGTGTATTTAGGCAATATGGTAAATATGCATAGTTAAGCTTGTTATTTGTATTAATGATGGTAAAATGCGCAAAAACTAATATAAAACTTCTTTAATATGAAACGTCAAAACTACTTAAAAAGTTTGACATGCTCAAACGTGGCTGAGGTGCGCCACAGCCTAAAACAGACGGCAACAGCAAATGGCAACAGCAAATGGGTGCATGGCAGCGGCAATTGTGAATGAGTTGGGAAAGCTAAAGCAAATACCCAACAACAAGCAAATCCCTTGATGAGTTATTAAATCATTTTAAGCCACTTACAACTAAAAACAAATTGAAATATCACGCAATACCTTAGAGAGCGGAGCGCAGAACGCGGCCCACGCGACTTTGCTGGGTGTTAGTTGTTGTTGTTGTTGTTGTTGTAGTAGTTGTTGCTGCTTGTAGCAGACCAAACGTAACAACTTAATAACGTACTAAGCCTTAAACACACAAATATGAATAGCAAGCAAGTTGCCGGTGAAATTCCACTCTTGGCAGCGTTCGCATTTTTGGTCTCACCTCAGTCAGCAGCCAGCCAGACAAGTGCGCGAGTGCGGAGTGGTGAGTGAGAGAAAGAGACAGAAAGATATATATATAGAGAGAGAGACGGAGATTGAGGGAGACGAGCTAGAGCGCTGCTGCCCCCAAAACGCTAATAACTTTTAAGCTGCGCCCCAAAAAAAAGTTTTCTGCTGCCTGCTGGTTGCTGCCTTTAGCTAGCTACAGTCAACTGGCGGCCCACCTTTTGGCTGCTCTGGTGCTCTGCTGATCCTTCGTGCCTGACGACGCAACTTCCGCTTTTACCCCATTCAGCTTAATTTGGGAGCGCGCTGGGAGTTTTGGTTGGCCAACGATGCCTGTTGAAAACCTGCTCAATAGTTGGCATACATTCTCCAATTGCCTACATGTGTATACACGCACCCGCTTCCAGTGCGTCATGCCACTCCTGTATGTACATGTGTATGTGTGTGTGTGTGTGTGTGTTCAGCAACTTGACTCGAAGCCTAAAAGTCAGTCAGCAAAATCAGCGACGCATAGCAAAAGCGGCAGACGACAGGAAGCGACGTGTTTGCAGCGCAAGCAAAACTTTTCATTTAACTTCTATTGGGTGGTTGACCCCCAGGCACGCAAAAACCAAACCCACCCAGCCAGCTCCATAGCCGCACCACCCCCGCAAACTACCAGCATTAATATTGTTTTGTGTGCGAAAAAGCAGCCAAAATTACGACACTTGAGTGTGTTAAAAGTTGAGCGCATTGCTCGCTCGCTCACTCGCTCGCTTGCCGGCCCCACAAATCGAAAAGTAAAAGAAAGAAGGAAAGAGCAAAGAAAAGTGAAAAGTGGCAGAAAGTTGTAGAGAGAGAGCACGCAAAACAGCAAAAGACAGCGAAAAACTTGGCAAAGACAGGCGACGGTGTCGAAAGACATCCTGCTTGCCAGTCTTATGCTGAGAGAAAAAGACACTCACACACACACACACACACACACACACACACACAGAGAAAGAGAGAGGAGTCATATCTTCTCGCATGCCATGGAGCCTGAGCTGCTTTGGTTCGGTTCCGTTTGCTCGTGGTTGTTGCTTTCGCTACTTTTGCCAGTTTACACGCACCGCTGGGAATCCACAGTGGAAAAAGGCGAAAAAGTTACCATGATCCATTAACGTTAATTGTTTGGCGGCGCTGGCGGCAGGCGGGGTGAAACAACTTGCCTGGGATTTGCACGACACGCAGCCTGCAGCTACGGCAGCAACACTCAGCCACAGCCACAGCTCTGCTCCGGCTCCTGCTCCGGCTCCCGCTCCTGCTCCAACAACAAAACAATGAACCGCCGCCGCCCAGCTGACGCTCTGATAAGGTGTGTATTACAATGACAGCGTGAAAGTTTTTCGGCAGCGGCACGCCCCAAAGAACGCCCAACACTCGACAGTCGAGAGTTGAGTGCAGACAATAGTCAGCAGACTGCGAGGCACGACACGAATTTATACATATACATATACATACATATATATATATATATATATATATATATGTATATAGTTTACTAAATTCAATTAGAGCTGCTCAAATTGGCATGCGCACACCTGTCATTGGGCCTTGATAATGATGCATGTGGTTCCACAGGCAACGCCACGAAAAAAACTTTTGTGGCAGCAACTTTGTCCTGCATTGTCGCTCTGCTTTGATGCAGGGCAAAACTTGCGCTAATTTTTAAGTCAAACTCCCCGACACTTTGCCATGCGATTTTTAAGTAATTGAATCCCCGAACGAACACACACACACACAGTCACACTCACACACACACGACGAGCAACTAAATCAATTAAAGTTATTCAAGCAAAATGGAAACTTCCGGCCACAGTAAGAGTCAGGGCCGAGGGCGCCGTATAATAAAATTAAATGATATAAAAATAAAAGTGGTATTCAAGTTAAAGTTGTTGCTGAGGGGCCAAACGGCTTTTCACACTTGTTAATCACATTTTCGCGTCTTAAGTAAATAGCAGTCGACGCCCGCAGGCTCAACGTATTGTAATTAAGCGGCTTAGACGCGAGAACAAAAGCATTGCCTGCTTTTAGGCGCAGCCTCCAGCCATTCCCTTACCAAGGTCGAGCTCATTGTCGTCGGTCGGCTGCGGCGCCTACAGAGGGCAGTTTATCGAATTAAAAAAAAAAATACAAAATACGGAAAAAAAAAGCAGCAAGAAAAAGAGAAGCAAGTCATGAGCACGAGCGGGGGAAGCTCACACTTCATTGTGCGTTGGGGAGGCGCACAATAAAACTGAAGTAGCTGAAGAGACTGTTACACGCCCCCACCGAGTATATATTTGTATATGTATATATAGGATATACATACATATATACTTGGTGGTGCGAATGAGCAGTCATGTGCACCGCCACCGCCACAGCCCCAACAAAAGTTGGCATAATTATTTCATTAACACTTAACAAGTGGCCCAGCCAGAGCAGAGCCCCAAAGTCCAACAAACTCAGGGCCGAGGCACGCAAAAACTTTCACATTACGCATTTGTGTGCAATTTTCAAATTAACAATTGTTAATTTTTTCTCCTTCTTCTTCTTTTTTCTCTCTCTCTTAGTTCTTTTCTTTCCTTAACACACAAAAAGATGAAAATTGTAACTTGACCATTTGCCTTTTTAAAAATACATTTTTTTTCTTTTTGGTTGCTTTCTTCTTCGGTTGTGTTTGTTCGTTTTACGTTTTTTAATTTCTGCTTGCCTCCCGCCTCCCGCTGGACTCTTCGAGTTTTTCGTTAATTTTTTCCTACCAACTTTTTATTGCGTGTTTAGCATAATTTTTTAATAATTACATTTTTGTGTGTGTTGGCTATAGCGAATGAAAAGCGATGGGCACAGAGGGGAGAGTGCAGCGCGGCGCAGTTGCCTTTGTGCCCGGTCCTGTCGTTAGCGGTACGCAAAAGTTTAACAAAGTTTATTTGCATTACTGACAAACTGTTTAATTAGGGATTTTCTCTGGATTTTCAGCATAGCAAACATTCGTTTTGTCTCGATCTCTTCACTCCGACTTCCAGCCACAAATACAATTAAAGAAAACAAAAATGATAAAGAATGCCCACACAGTCCAAGCGCTGACGCATTTGACAATACAAAAAAATTTGGTAAGCTATATATGACTTGGAGATACCCTGACCAATTCACAATAAAATAGAATTCGAGCTTGATTTAAAAAAAAAAATTATTAAAAAACTAAAATTTTAGTTATCAACTTGATTATTTTTATGATATGTAGATCAACTCAGTTGGTCCCCCCCAGATCAATGGATATATTTATAAACTTTTTAAGAGTGCCTATGGCTATCCCTCCTTCTGCCTCTTTCATACATATCAGCAACTGCAATTCCACTCCAATATCGCATTTTCTATGGGTTCAGGGCACGCAAATATTTATTTAATTTTCCAAAGAAAGTTTTTGTCATAAACAATTTCCTTTCAAGTCGATAAAATACAGAAAAGCAACAGATATTTTCTAAGCAACTACGCAAATTGCATTCATAGGAATTGAAATCAATTTGACATGGCAAATGCAGCTACGGTATGCATGCCCTGTGGCTAAACGGCATTCGCAATGAACTAAATAGGCTCTTGGCGCAGTTTGCAAAAATATGATGGAGCAAAACTTAATTTCTGTATTTGTTCGGGCATGAACATGGAAATAAATTGACGATTGAGTCTGTGCAGGCGTACGGACACAATCTCAGATAGACGCACACGCACACGCACACATAGATAGACTGACGGGCATTCAATTTGATAACAGCTGACGGTCAATCAAGCTCTGCGTTACCAATTCAGGCAACCGGCAGTGGACAGGCAAGTCAAGCTGCCATTGGTTCCCATCCATGTAATTGTTAATTACTGAACCAAAATTGTTAGAGTCCCCATCTCCACCCGTCGCACCGTCCATTCCTTGGGTTGGCCAGGCACACGCACGCTGTCCAAATACTTGGAGATTGGTTTATTCAGGTCCGATCGCAGCTGCTGCCAGTGGCTTGTGCATATTTATGCCTGTGCTTTCTGTAACTCATCCTGTTGCTGTTGCTGGCAGACGCTGATTTGGTCGGCACACGCACAGCTAAGAAGCGATGCCACAGACGAGCCCGTCAATGCCAAAACAACAACGTCATGCCGCTTGATATTCGACGTTGAGAGCTGAAGCTGCTTATGCTGCTCCTGCTGCTGCTACTCCTGCTGCTGCTGCTGCTTCTCCTCCTGCTATTGCTGGCCCACTCCAGGCAGGCAGAGCCAGGCAACTCAACCAGAATGAGCCACGTCAAGTGAGTTCACAATTTTGCGTGCTACCATTTTTCTTTTACTCCTGCCAGCAGCTTCGCTTTCTCTTTGCCACAGATAATCCTTGGCATGCAACGCCTTTATCCTGTTAGACTTGTGTTCTCCTTTGCTCTACGCTGTACACTTTGCTGTACACTGTACATTGCTGTTCATTTCTGTTTTAGCGTTCGCTTGCTTTGTTTCTTCAAATACCCTAAAAAATGATTCATTGCCTCCATTGGGGCTTACCGCATATCTTTCCAAGTCTATTGTGCAACAAGGCTTATTGGGCAATCGATGCGTAATCCGGCCGAGACTACAGGGTATCTTAGAGTCATGCATACTGCATGCTTAAGCTCGCTTGCTTACTTGGTTTACTTTTTCCTTTTTGTTTCACCCGCTGATTTCGCTACTTAATTTTTTCGCCCTTTTTTTTCCTGCTCTCCATTGCTGCTGTATCTGTATCTGTATCTGTTTCTGGTTCTGCCTCTGTATTTGTATCGCTGTGTGTGTGTGTGTATCGCGTCGCTTCCGTTCTTGCTGCGCTGATTGGGCGTATTTTGTTATTTTCATGTTGGTGCAACGTCGCGTTGTCTGAATCTGCTGTCAGTCAAGCCAAGTCAGAAGACGTCCAGCCATTCGCATGCTCGTTTCCTTTTGCTCCTCGTTTTTGCTGTTGTTGTTTCTCCACCACGTAATTAAAACTTGAAACGCATATGAATTAGAAAAAAGTACGGCAATACGCGACCCGGAACAAACCCGTTTTATGCCACTGGCCACCAGCAGACGGCGATGCCATCTAACATCGTTAACATTGCTGATTAAGTTTCTTGTCCTGTGTCACTCAACGTGATTTGAAATAAAAATTTTACCAGACCAAAGCAAAGCCCGCAGGCTCAAACAGGCAAGCATTAACCCGCTGCTGCTGCTGCACCAGCTGCTTTTATATATTTTTCTATTTATTTTATTATCTCTCTGTTGGCCTTTATTTAAACATCTGCCTTAGTCCTAGTCCTATCTGCCTAACGACCAGGTCTACGCCAGCCGAGAATATGCTAATCGTCGCCAATAAAACCCTCGATTCTCCGACGACAATTTGCTGCCTCTGCTGGGACATTCCTCAACTCCCGCGACGCATTCCGCTGCAGCTTCCAGCTCAAAGTCTCAGCTCGAGTCACGGAATAACTAATGTGTGAGACGCGCCAAGGCAAAGGCGTGCATATGCTTATGCGGCATCGCGGTAAGAGCGGCATTCAAACTAATTAATGCGTTTTATATGTACTTAAGTGATAGTTGGATTTATTTAACGCTAAATACTTTATCGCATATTTGCATTAGACTCTAATAAATTAGCCAAAAAAGCCAAATGGCTGTGGGTAGAAGAAATCAGGATTGGCTAAACGCCGTCTGCCGAAGGCAACGCGACGCCTGCCGTATCCGAAAGGTAATCTGCCGCCTCCGAATCGTCGACCGCCTCCGCCAGCAAACCGAGCACCGTCGAAACGCCCAAAACGTCCGATGTTGCCTAACTGCCTGGCCAAGCGCAAAGCCGGCATCTCCTGCTGATCCGCTGCCTGATTTACATCCGCCAACAACAGTTGCTTCATTTCCGCTGCTGGAGCAGCAACGCCCACTGCCAGCAGAGCACTCAGCACTATTAGATATAAATGAATAACACGCATTGCACCCTCGCTATAGGGCACCGACTCTCTGCAATACTAAAATGTAACAAGCACTCGACTCGACTCCACTCTTTATATATGTATGTATAGAGGGGGACTACTGCTGCTGCTGCTGCTGGTGCTTGGCATGCCTGTTAATTCTTAACGAGCCGCTGACCCTTTCGAGCAATTAAATTTCCTGAGCATTATCAAATGGCCAAGAAAAATCCCCTCAAAGTGCCGCCAGCGCGCACTGAGTACTGATCCCAACTGCTTCTTTAACTGTGTTGCTGTTGTTTGTTCGCTGCGTGGCAGCATGAACCTGGCTGGCTAATTATGTCGTCGAAGCACAACAATGCCAAGCCCAGTACATAGACCACTAATCCAATTATACGTATACGCAATTTCATCGTCAGCATGATGCCGATTCTAATGCTCATTAAGAGATTTCGTGTGCACACTTCACATGTAAGTTGTTTACAATTTGGAAAGCCAATGCCCCGAGTGCCTCCCCCACCTACCTCCCACCGCCATTCCCAACTCAAACGCAAATGATACATGCTTACAAACAGGCGTACTCGTATTTATAAGCCATAAATAACGTGTAAACAAAGAGCTGCCATAACAAGCATACGCCCTGTGGGCAACTGCCAAACGGATCCCACTCCGGCTGCTGCCACAACAATGGCAGCTATATAGCTATATAGCGGCAAACAGAAACAGCATCGCGGCCAAATTATAAGCCTATAAAAGGCAATAAAAAACTTTGCGATATCAAATTACAACGCCCTCATAAAGTTATAAAAGTTTCAAGCGTATCCAACAGCACGTTTCGGCACCGCAGCCATCTCGCAGCCCTGCCTTATCCCCTTTGCCATTGCCATTGGCTTTGCTGTTGCCGAAATCGATTCCAGTTTCGAAAGAGGCCTAATATTTTCAATAACAAATCAATCAGCTGCTGCTGCTGCTGCGGCTGCTTCTGTTTCTGCTCCTCCTACTCCTGCTGCTGCTACGGCTTCTATCGGACAACAAGGATAATCAGTTAGCATGGCTTTTGCCAGCTGCCAGCTGCCAGCTTGGCCCATCATCAAGGTGGTGTAGATTTATTGAGACACGCCCTTGATAAGATGCTACGCAGGGCAAGTGAAGTCAAGTCAAGCCGCTTTCATGCTCCAACGCCCATGGCCAGCTATTTACATATAGAGTCTTGTTTGCTATCAACTTTTAATGTCGCTCCAGAATATATAAACAATTTTTTCCGTAACATCCTTTTTAACTGTATATCAAACATTTATTCTTTGTGAAAACTTTCGGAAAATGTTTGCCGTTGCTGCGTAGCATCGCAGCGGCATCTATAGGGGTAAGGGTGAGCGAGAGGGCAAGGGTATGCAATGAAATGCCTGCCCTCCGTAGCTCCAGCCTCAATATAAAGACATTTTTCCTTTATGCCCAGGCGCACATAGAGTTTTGAACAAAACTTTTATAAATTGCGGGCGGGGGCGTGCTTAAGTATGTGTGCGTATGTGTGTGTGTGCGTAGCGACCACGCTAAGGTCAAGGGATAACAAAAGGCGTAAATTTAAAGCCGAGTTAATTTTTTAACAATAAAATCCGCTTGTCAAAAGCCAAATTTAACAGCAACGATTTAATCTTTATCGACGGACGTCAAACGGTGGCAATTTAAGAGCGTAAAACGTTCCAGATAAGGCGCAATCCATTTATTTGTAGTATAAATAGCAGCAATTTATACACATTATGCACATAGAAAAGCTCTTGATTGCAAATATGTTTAGAGCTAAGCCATATATTAACTCTATAATTAAATAATTAAAAAAGAGCAAGCTAAGCCGAAACTAAACTTTAAGTCAAACCGAAATTTAATTTAGTAATTTTCATTGGCCAACTATGGGCAATCCGAGCACGGCTTCTGTGCCAAATTCGAGTAGCAGGAAAGTTTGAGGCTGCCTTCACTGGATCTCAGCTTCATGGCCAAACCAATTTATATGAATTCACCAACAGTCTAGCTAAACGTTAGCCGGGGCCATAAAACTAGAAGTGGTTTGGCTTGGGCTTGGGCTCGGGCTCGGGCTGCCCGAACTTTTGCCTGGCCATAAGCGTTGCAGTAACTCCCAAATGAAATGTATACTCCGAGTCGAGCATTTTATATTAACTGTCTGGCTAAGCGTGAACAACAACGGCAACGGCAACGGCAACGGCAACAACAGCAATCGCTTGCCCTATAATAATAACGGAAACTTATTAGGCAACTAGACAAGTCCAGTTAAGTCCAATACACTCTGGGCAGCTGGTCAAGTGGCTACGAGACAGAAATTCAAATGTCTAAGCTGCGAAACTTCTACGAAAGTAATTACTTTCCAGAACTTAATACCAAAATATCAATTAAAGTTGCATTTTAAATACCTGAGTTGGACAACTATCCGGCTCGCCAGCCCCCTTCATTACGCAAAGTATTGTGCTTATGAATTTGGAATGTGTTAACTTTTAATTGACAAAAAAGTCATTAGTAAAAAATCTCTTTAGATATAAGGTGCCAAGACTATAAATGAAGCTTAAACCAAATAACTAACGCTTGAAACCAAGACTACAGGACTATTAGGACGATTAGGTCCGACTAAGAATAAAATGCATTTTACTGGAGATAGCTCTTGAAAATAAATTGAATGAATTAGTCTCCAAATGTATTTTTCTCTCTTTTGCTACTTTTTCGGTCGAGAGATTGAAACCTCTTTCGTCCTCTCTTCCTTCTATATCGAGGTTTTATCTCTCTATATAATCATGTCTATATCCTTTTCCTGCGCATCCTTTACTCTTCCACTCTTTGCCTCTCATTCTAAAATCCTTTGCCATTCGCAGAATCACTCCATAATTCTTATTTTCTAGCGCTCCCTATTTTTTCTTTGTCTACTTTCTTTCTTTGTCTATATTTCTATTTCTTTCTATCGTTCAATTTTCCTCTTTATCTCTTCTCTCTTTCCTTGCTTCCAGTCTCTCGCTTTCTTCCCTCTCTCCCTCGCACTTCTTATCTTTATACGAATTCACTCGTTCTGTTTCTCCCCCATTGATCGTCATCTCTTTACTTACTCTGAATCTGTTATCTCTCTTTGCTCTCTGTATCTAACTTCGAATCTTTGTATTTCTGGTTCTATCTCACTTCTTCTATGCTTGCCTCTCTCTCTCCCTTTCTCATTCACTCACTCCCTCTCACTCTAAGTCCCTTATCCAACTCTTTCGCTCTCTACCTCTCACTTCTCTCTCCTTTCCTTCTATTCAAATCTGCCTGAAATATGTGCATCTCTTCGCACATTTAACCCCTGCATAGCATTAATGCAATTTTAATCCAATCTGGCTTATTGTTCTGGCCAAGCGCTAATTTATGCAGCCGGATGATGAGGACGAAGATAATGGCAGTTCGTGACGAGTCTAGTCAAAATTTTGAGTGCGATAGTTCTCCGGACAGTCAGTGGACAACACATCACATTGTGCTGCAGCTTGGGCTGTGGACGTCGCGACGTTAATTGACCCAGTTTCTTAACTGGCTTAAAACGTTTAAATTTGAATAACCAAGTTAAACAACGACACTCTGGGCAAACAGTTTCTGAACCATGACGCGATCATTTTGCATAAATGAATAAATATGGATCTCGATGGCGGCTTGGATTTAGCTTAGACTCTATAGAATATCCCATAAAACAAGAATACATAAATAATAATAAAAAATCAACTAAAATCGTGGCACATGCGGCAGGCCGCAAAGCTGCACAGAGGCATTGAGCCATCGAGTATTGTTAATGGCCAGGCCGCGCATAAAACAAACAGCTAGCCAAACAAAAACAAACATGCGAACAAACTGGCTGGCAAATAGGCAAACAAACAGCAACAACACCTACAATAACAGCAAAGCCAACACCAGCTAACAACAACAACAACAACAAACAAACAACAAGCAACAAACAGCAATTTACACTTACGCACCAAAAGTTGAAGCTTATGACGTGTGCGTGCGGTACGGCCACGGCCCGTAGAGGTCTTGGCCTGGTCAATAGCATAACTAACCTTCAAATGAAATTAGCACATTTGCACAGCTTACCTGACCGCAAGCACTGGTTAAGCGTTGGGCCAGCAGGTGGCAGCAAAAGTTGAACGTACCTACCGGACTGCCGCCACTACCAATACCGGCATCCACCGCAAAGTGAAATGTTTTGCTCTTTAAACATCCACTGAGCCATTCGATTTCATGAACGCCACTTAGCGTGCGACTTAATGGTGTTGCCAACTGGCAACGGGCAAACGGGCGATGGGCGATGGGCCACTGCCGACTGGTAGCTATATGAATTGGCTTTTTGTTCCATTTTGTGCCGCAATCGCATATTTAAATAGTTTGTTTTATGACGTTTACATTAGCGTCTCATTTCGCTAACAAGCGCCCAAGCAAAAACACCAAAATGAAACAAAAGTTTCTATTTTATGCGCAAAGTTCTAAGGCTATAAATGGTCGAAAACATTCGCTAGCCGGGCCACAGTTGTCTCCCACCAGCGACACACTAAGCACACGGGTCAACACGGCTGCCGCCACACCACATACACCAAATAAGCACAAGTTGAAGCAGTTCGCCACGTAAACAGCTTAAGGAACACCGGCCATTATGCGGAACGCCGCCATATTCGGATTATATGCGCTGCTGCTAATCGTCGCCTGCCAATTGGACGCAACAGTTGGCCAAAGCTCGAAGCAGCAGCCGGAGGCACAGCCAGCGGCCGGCGGAGAACGCGTAGCGAGACAAATTGGCTATGGAGGCTATCCGTCATACTATGGCGCCTATGGATTGGGTGGCTATGGTGCGGGTATCGGAGGCATTGGAGGCATCGGAGGCATCGGAGGCATTGGAGGCATAGGAGGCATTGGTGGCATTGGAGGCATCGGATATGGCGGCTATGGTGGATTGGGATATGGTGGACTAGGATATGGCGGATATGGTGGATTAGGCTATGGCGGCTATGGCGGCTATGGCGGCTATGGCGGCTATGGTGGCTATGGCGGCTATGGTGGATATGGCATGCGTTATCCCTATAATTCCTATGGCAGTATATACAGCGGCGGATATTATGGTCGTCCTTATGGCTACGGCTATGGCATTTGAGCAGCGTGCTCCATGTGAAAAACTCTTAAGCGAAATACATATTTACGTTTTGTGTGAGAAAATCGAGTACGGATTTATTTATCTTAATAGCTAAACGGGAGCGAGTCCGGCGTTGCATGTCTTCATGGTCCTTTGATACGCTTAAATACACTGCGACTCAAAACGATTACCGCTTTCATTCATTAAAAGCTCGTATGGCTCACCTCATTATTTGCTTAGCCCGACGTTAACAAGTGCACTCACTTGTGGCACACGCCCACTGGCTGTGCGGCGTGCACAGCTGGCGATAACTGCAGCTTAAGCAAATAGCACTGAGTGCCGGGGGGCCTGGGCGGGGTGGTGCGCGCGACAGGAAGAACTGTATCCTTTTTAGATTTTAATTACCGATACTGCGACAGAGCACTGTGTCAGCAGGACACAGTGAGAGAGGGAGAGGAAGGAAGAGGGAGCAGTGTAGCGTCATTATCCAAGTCCTAAGTCCAAGTTCTATAGTGGCATTTAATTAGTGTGACTTTAAACAAGTTGCATTGCTCATACGCACCGCTGCACCAGCTCACATTCCGAGTCCAACTCCCGCACAGCTTAAAGCAAACAAACTTGCTCAAAGCGACAGACCAATTGCAAAAGGAAAAGTACACTAAAGAGAGACTCGGTGGGGCATTCACAAAACTCGAATGCTCTTGCTCAGGAATTGTTAAAGAACTAATTTATTAATTTATTAATGAAATATATTTTTGCTGTCAATCCGCTAGAATAAATTATGCATTGTTAATATATACGGCCGTAGCTAAGATAAAAATAATTTTTCTTATATGTTGCACCTAGTTGGTTTCAGAATCTAACCAACTACTTAAATGCTATATGTATACCTCTAGCCTCTAAGCCGCTTGCAATTGCAAATATTTTCTATGCAGCTTGCATACCCTGTGCTTATACGAACCTCAAAGGCAGGGTAGAATGGCTTGAGAATTTATAGGTAACTAAGTAAGGTATATATTTATGTATCTATTAGAGTTTAGAATTAATGTGAAATGAAAACTAACTTCAAAACTAAGCACTGGCATTTGGAGACTTCGGCTTAGAGGAGGTATATATGTATATGTCGGGGATGATAGAATTATTCGAATAGGATATCTTATCTGTTCATGCATAGTATTGGGTGATATTGGTTGAGTGAGATATTAGCAGTATTATTCGAATAGAATATCTTATCGATATATCGATTCATGCATAGTATTGGGTGATATTGGTTGAGTGAGATGTTAGTTAACACTAATATGATCCTGACGAGGTTGCCACCTGGTTGCGATGGATGTAATGGAACGTGCTAGTGATAAAGCAGACAGTGGATTAGCAAGAGGCCAACTGTGCACGCACCAGCTGCACTCCACAGTATTATCTAATCTGCAGAAATATCTGGCATACATATCGTATACATCTATGTTTTTTTACCGATCAGCACAACAAGCTAAGTCGATCTAGCCATGCTCATTTATTCAAAATTGACATTGAACGGCGCTTCGTCCGCCCCTTAGCCCGCTCGTCCTCTATTCCTGCGTGCATCCACTCATCAATCATTCCATCTCTGCTGTCTATCCATTCATCTGCTCATTGTTCTTCCGTCTATTCATTCCTCCAACCATCTGTCAATTCGTCTAACCCCACGCCTAATCGTCCTTCTATCCGTCCGATTTTCTGTCTACACGGCTTTTTAGCTTTTTTTATCTTTAAATTTCATTCTAGTTCTGCACAGTGTTCAGGGTAGCTGCTAGTTTAGCACGCCCAACTAGCGCACTCTAACTAGTCTTTTTTTTTTTTTTTTTTGGTTGAATACCTCTTTGAGCGTGCGAACCAGTTGAATATGGAGTGAATAGCGTATGCATGTGATTTAATTTTTTATGTTGCACGTATTTGTTTAGCTGCTCGCAGCCGTCAGCTGTGTTTAAAATAGCAATCAGATAACACCTGTTTTTATTTTTGCACTTTTTTTCTCCATCTCTCTCTGTTGAAAAGGCAACAAAGTGTGTGCCCTTTCACCTTTTAGCTACAACTGCTGCTGCTGCTGCTACTTCTGCTGCGGCTTCATTGAAAGTGGACTGCATTTACCTTTTACGCGCTTGACGCTGGCCAGCAAGCATTGAAAGCCTATACACAGAGTGCTGAAAGCCGGGCCAATACTAAGCTGGCCAACTGAATGGCTGCCGCGTTGCCAGGTAATATAAGCATCATTTTATTCTTACGCTTTGCGGTCGGTGTGGGGTTTCGACTGTTTGTAAATTTTTCCACAAAAAGTAGCTACAAATAAAAAGCATCGACAGTGGAGAGATTTAAGCCTGTCAATGTTTACAATGCTGGATACTGCAAAAAAGAGAAAAGATAAAAAAAAATAGAGGCTAAGAACACATCAAGAGTTTATCCATTGACAGACCCAAGACGGGGCTCCACAAAGACGCATCGACGTCTTGTGTATCGCCTGCGATATATCACGTAATTTGTGGCACCTCGAAGAGCCTCGTTGCCGGCGGCAGGCGACCCTTTGAAACGAGCGTGCTGGGTATTAAAACAGATTGGCCCTCAACTGATGGGCAGATAGACACAGGTTAAGATGTGAAGCAAATGGCCGTGGTCAGGCCGCAACCAAAAACCTCGCACCCTTTCAGCGTGCAAATGCGCAAGCAACAGTTGTGTTTAGTTTTCTGAAAGGACTTGACCAAGGAGCTGCTGCTCCAGCTCCTGCTCCTGCTGCTGTGGCTGCTGCTGCTGCTGCTGCACAGCACTCACAAAGACAGCCCTCAAGCAGTAGCCAAACAGTTTAAAGCGCATTAAATTTATCTGATGGCTGTGCGAGAGTGTGTGTGTGTGTGTCTGAATTGGTATAGGAAAAGCGGCTAACAGCCGGGCCACTTGGCTTATCAATGCATTTTAAACGAGCTGCTTGTAAGCTGATGTCGTTGAAATTAATGACAAATTAATATTAACAAAGCAATCTGCTGCTGCTGCTCCTGCTGATGCTGCTGCTGTTCGTGTTGTTGCCATTCGAAAACCAAACAAACCGCAATTTACCCATAGACGGGCGACAACGGCCCAACGACGACGGGCAGCGATTTGGCTTGAATGTTACTTAATTGGAACTTAATGTGCATGGAATTGTTTACAAGCGCCGCGACGGGCATACCGAACAATAGACCTTAGATAAGCACAACAGCCGACAGCTTTGAGCAACACTTCAAAGCTATGGGTCAGGCGAGGGCGGGCATTGGGGGCGGCGGTGCCAAAAGAAAAATGCGTTTTAAAGTGACACTTGATGTAGGTAATGCGACAGCGTAACAAGCCAAACAGAAGAGAGAGAGAGAGATAGAGGAGAAAAACAGAGAGAAGAATAAGTAAAAACACAATAAAACAAAATGAAATAAAATGAAATAAAACGAAATCAAATAGCCCAAGTGGCAGCTGGACTGCTCTGCCAGTGGGACTCAAGCGAATGCCCTACAGTAAACACACGGAATGTGCGCAGGCAACAACACTTTTAGCATTCAAATTAAGAGCAACTTACAATAAATTGCACAATTCATATTTAATGGCATGTGTACACTAGGCGTCCTGGCGCGTCGCGCAGCTAATATGCCTGGCAGTGTAGCGCATTAACAGGCATACAGACATACACGAAAATAAATGAAAAGTGTGGCTTATGCGAGAATAAAAAGCAAATTTCCGAGTATTTATTAGCTTGAGTAATTCAGCTGAAACTCAAGCTAAATCTCAACATTTAAGATCGTTAAAAAATAGCGAGTGCTAACTGAGTTCCCTAAAGTACATTCACTTAAGAAAGATGCTCAAGTACGTGTATAAAAATATCTTGTCTCAGCTCAATCTACTGCTCTTCTTTTTAAAGTATTTGACTCTACTTCTCTGCCTATTAAATAAAAATATCATATTATATACATTATGACCATAAATAGTTGGCTTTAAGCATATCTCTTGGCCGCGTCAACGACCACACAATTTCAACTTTTTTTTATATAATATATACATATGTATATGCACATATATATATATATATTTTTCAAATTACCCTCAGCCGATACGAGTGCTTTAATTTGCTCGCACACTCGGCGACAGCAGCAGCAGCAGCAGCGGCAGCGGCAGCGGCTGGGGCTGTGCGAGCTGGAGTACATTATCTTAAGAGCTGCTCCTCGTTTGCTGTTACAATAAGTCCTGCGCCGACTGCACAGTCGACGTCGACATCTGCGTCGCAGCCACCATCATCACTGTCCAGCGTTGACAGCTGTTACAGCTGCAGAAATATGCAAATTGGAAGGCGTTTTAATAGATAAAGAGCAGCGTGCCGCAGCAGCCCCCACGCAAAGTATAAGACGAAAAAAGGACACCAATGCACAATGGTGGAAAATCTGCAAAAAAACGTACAAAAAATTGCTATATTCTATTAGGAGAAGGGAACAAAAACAAAAACGCGAAAAGTGGCCATAGAAATGTTTCTGCTGCACATTGTGAGGCGAAGTGCCGAAAGCTCATTATCCCATTTGCCACGCGAAAAATGCTTGAGCGAACACAAACCGAACCGAAATTTAAAAATACCCATATTGAACTTAAATGCGTACTTAATTTCCTAATTAATTACAAATAAAAAATGTCCTAAATAAAGGGAACAGAGGCAGCAAAGGGTAAACATTATGTGATTCAGTTTACAAAGCAATGTATTTCCATTTTCTCTTTCAGGTTCTCCTAAAGATAATTAAATTTTATAAGAAAATCTATATTTTAAAATATATCATTAATTCTTATATATTTTTATATGATTTTTTCTAATATTTTATTATATGATATATTATTTATTAATGATCATTATAAATTATATTTCCATGTTATTTTCCATTTTATTTTTGTATTAATGAATTTTTAATATATTTTATTATATGATTTATTATTTATTAATTTTATTATTATATTTTTATGTTATTTTCAATGTAAATTTTTATCTTATTTTATTTTCTTTTTTTTTTTTTTTTTTCCTTGTAAAATTATATATTTTATTTTTATATTTTAATACGATTTTAATATCTTGAGAAATACAAGATCTCATAAAGATAATAACATTTGATAAAATAATTTATATTTTAAAATATTTCATTAATTCTTATATATTTTTATATGATTTTTAAAATATTTTATTATATGATTTATTACTTATTAATGATCAAAATAAATTATATTTCTATGTTATATTCAATTTAATTTTTTATTTTATTTTTATTATGATTTTTCTTTGGATTTTAATATCTTGAGATATACAAATTTCAAACTTGAGTTGCATCGTTTCATGTTCTCTAGGAAATGTTTTATGTTTACATAAATTTTGTGTCTTCATCCCAAGTTTAATAGAATTTTCGTTTTCAGCAACTTCATTCAAAAGTAATCAAATGTCAGGATCCTCACTGGACTGTAGCTCCACTTAGCTAAGTAGTAGATGACATATTTGGCCCACCGTAGACCAGGACTCACACCCACATCCCTGAGGAATATGTGAACGTGTGGGTGTGTGTCTGGTTTTTTTTTTACGCTTTGTGTTGAGAGCCAGCTCTGTTTTTGGGATCCTGCGGACTGAGTGCCGTTGACACTACGCTCAGCACGCAGGCGGCAAATCAACTTAAAATGCAAAATAAAAATGCTAACTTTCGGTCGTTTGTTATTTACGTCGACGGAGGCAAACTGTAGTTAGTTGCGTTGTCATGGCCCGGCCGGTTCGCGTCCAGGTTCACGCCCGGAAAGCCTTGCACGTTTCCTGCACGTCGCCCCTGTCCACATAGTCCATGGCCATGGCCCAATCCTGTTGCGCTCTTTACGCTCTACAGCTCCTTTTTGTTACGCTCATGTTGTTGTTGTTGTTGTTGCTGCTGCTGCTGCTGGGGCCCTTTTTTCTGCTGTTCGCATGTTTTTTTTTTTGTTGCTTTGTTCTCGTCCCTTTCTTTTTTTTTCGCTGTCTCTACTGTTGTTGTTGCTGTGCCTTAACACTAAATTGACTTTTAATGCAAAATAAACCAAAATAATGTATTGCGTAATTTTCTTTAAAGAATTTTTACATTAGCATTTCAAAAGAGATTTCGCTGCCTTCGCACGCTGCCTTTGTTACCTACCCACCATTCCAGCTCGAGCTCGAGCTCCGGCTCCGCCCTTATCCTTTACGCTCTTGATTCCAGTTGTCCATTTGGCGTCAAGCACCTTTCCTGCTGTCTGCCTCCTGCCTGGCTGCCTCCTGCCTGCCTGCCAGGCTAAACGCGACATTTAATGTTGCGTGAGGATAATCCAATCTGCTTGACATGAATTTTAATTTGCATTGAGTAATTAGCCGGAGTTCATTTGCCCGGACACTGCACGGCATGGCGAACAAAAAAAAAAAAGGCGAATAATTCCAGTTAGCCATCGTCAGAGTCGTTGTCGTTCGCTCTGCAAAATGCTAAATAGAATTAGTCGCTTCTTTTGCTCCTCAGCTTCTCATTTTATTTCCTTTTTTCTTCACTTTTTTGGTCTGTCTGCTACTTTCGTCTGACACATGCGGACAGACAAACGTTAGCTTGATTTTCAACAAATTGAACTAATTTCGCTTTTGGGGAGCCAACAGCCTTGGCACATTTGCTGATTACGTTCATACGGCGTTCGTCCTGATGCTGCTCCTGCGGCTGCTCCTGCTGCTGCTGCTGCTCGTCAGCCAGGCAATTGAAACAAACAATAAAACGTGCGCTTTCCTTAATTCAAAGCAGACCGAGAGTACAACCAAATACAACAAAAAATTAAGGGACTTTTGAACTGAACTCGGGCCCAATATTGACGTGAAAAAAAAAAAAACACAATCACCAAATAAGAGATTGAATTTCTGCTTGCCTGCACTTTAATTTGCGTGCAACAACGCAAAATGCTAAAAGCACACGTTCCAATGAAAAACGAATTGAAAATCACGCATACGCCCCGATATACAGACACACAGACATAAACAAACGCAATCAACGCGAAAATATTTCATAGAACAGACAGGAAAATAATAAATAAATTCATAATGGTTTGCAAATGACAAAATATTGCAGCGCCAATCGGCAAAATATTAACACACAAGTGATGCAAACGCGTCAACTGCCGCATTTGGCTCAAACAGCCCGAGGCACTCTGTGACCAGGCAGGCCTCACATGCACACGCACACGCACACCCACACACACCCATTGTGGCTGCCACACAGCCAGCGGCGCATAGGCCGCGACAAATTATTGCATT
The DNA here is from genome assembly GCF_054131105.1 of Drosophila navojoa. NCBI lineage: Eukaryota > Metazoa > Arthropoda > Insecta > Diptera > Drosophilidae > Drosophila > Drosophila navojoa. Next base: position 2,646,993 of record NC_142890.1, read on the forward strand.
TCATACCACAAAATCGCATAAAACGGAAACGCAATCAAGCCTTGCTTTTGCCGCCTCGCCGCATTGTTTGCGCCCCCCCCCCCCCCCCCCCCCCCCTTGGTAGCTGGCGACAAAAATGCATTTAAATTTCAGCGTTAGTTAAAATGCAAAAACCACAATGCCAGCGCGACAAAGTGAGAGAGACCGAGAGAGAGAGAGAGAGAGGTATGGTTGGCATGGAACTGGCTTGAGTGGGATGGGAGAGAAAATTAACTCAAATTTCGTTATGATTTGATGGCAATGCTGATTTGATTGCACAAAACTAGCAAACAGGCATTGTACATTGGCATTGGCATTGGCCGTCAAGCAGCGTCAGGCATATAAAGGACACGCCTGTCGCCCGAGTCAAATACAATGGCATCGGGCATGCATCGCGCATGTGGCATGCCACTCAACGCTGCATGCGCAAATTGCGTCGCATATGCATGCTAATGGGGCAATGGTAATATGCGCATTTACAAGGCTCCACAAGTGCGACGCATAAATGAACCAAACGGATGAGAGTGCAAATTGTAAACATGCAGGGGCAGCACCAGGAGCAGGAGTAGGGCAGCAGCAGCAGCAGGGCAGCAGGAGCTGGAAAATCAACTCTAGTCGTTAAACAATTATGTTAATAATACAATTCAATTGGTCGTTTTATTTTCAGAGCTCTCCCAGCTTTACCTGCGCTCTTAATTACCGTTAAGAAACAAACAAAGTGCTCAATTAGCGTATTGCACAATAATAATTAATTATGAATTAATTATAATTTGGATACGCCATGCAAATATTCATTTGCTTTTTTGACATTGCCAACACAAAGTTTTTAATTAGTTGAAACGAATTGTTTTTTTTTTTTTTATTGTTATTATCATTTTTCACAGAGCTAAGCAAATAGTATTTAAGCTCAATTGCAGTCAATCGGATTTTTAATTATATGCTAAATTCAATTAAATACAAGTACAGCTTTGTTCGGGCTTGAATGCGTGAAAATACCCTTCAAAATATGCGGTAATAAGTCTAATTATTTTAATAATACAATTGAAATGCCTTTTGATCATTTTGTAATAACAAATGAATTGCAATAATTGTGGATTAGTTAATATATAAATGATACAGCAGTTAGTTTTAATTAGGATATTTTACATATTATACTATTATATTTTTTCATAAAGGCTATTTAAATTAAAAATATACGTCGGTTGTTGATTGACTAAACTAAAGGTTGACTAATTTCTGTTTCCAGAATTAATTATTATTATTATAATTATAATTTTTTTTTTTTTTTTTTTTGCTATCTCTATGTGTAGCATGATAATGATAATTATTTTATCATTTATCACACATTTTATAAATATCTTCAAAAAAATGTAGTTACAATAGAACTTTCAGCAAACGATTCGAATTTGCTTGAAGACATGGAATTCAATTTGTTTACTTATTGTTTAATAATTCACTCAACTTTATTGTATAATTTGTTTATGCATGTGACATCACTTAAATTGAATTGTGAAATATATAGTCGAGTATATTGCCAGCTGCCTGGCAGGCTTATTTGCTTAGCATTTAATCCCATTTGTAAGGGGTATCAAATGTGGTCTTTGCCCTTGGCCACGTTACGTGGCAGTTTCTGCTAAACAAAAGCAACACCAGCTGCTAGTGTTATTTTTTGATGTATGCTATAGCTTGTTGTTATTGTCTATTGATATTTCTGTGTGTAGTTGAAGGGGGTTATTGGTTTAAGAGGAGATTCTAGCGGCTGTCTACCTGAATGAATTTAAGTTTTATATTGTATATTAATATCAATATATCCATCCAGGATATCTAAGTATCTATCTCTCCATCTATCTATACCTATCTATCTATCTATCTATCTATCTATCTTATCGATCTCATCTATCTAATCTATCTACTATCTATCTATCTATCTATCATACTATCTATCTAGCTATCTAGCTAGTCTATCTATCTGTCGAGCGTCTATAAGCGATTGTCTATCTATCATCTAGCTACTAGCAGCGAGCAGCAGCGATCAGCTCAGTAGCGAAGAGCAGCTATCTGAGCAGCACCAGCGATCACGAGCTATCTAGCTAGCAGCAGCGAGCTATCTATCGAGCTACTAGTCTATCTATCTATTATCGATCTATCTAGCTATCTATCTACTATCTAGCATCTATCTATCTACTATCTTTCTATCTATATATCATCTATCTATCTATCTATATATATATATATATATATATATATATATATATATATATATATATATATATATATATATATATATATATATATATCTGTCTATCTATCTATCTCTCCATAGATCTATTTCTCAGTCGATTTCTCTATCCATCTATTATTATATCTATCTATCTATCATTCGATATCTCCATCTATCTATCTTTCATATCTCCACCTATCCATCTATCCATCGTTCTCTCTGTCTTGCCTATGCTCATCTATATATCAATCTATCAATCTGTCATCAATCAATCTATACGCTATCAATCAATCAATTTATCTATCCACATATTCTAGAGCTTTACAGCCAAAACAACAAAATGATATATATATGTACATATATCCGTTGAACTTCTTCGTCGACTCACTCATAAATTATTCGCTCTGCTTATTAACATAGCCGTTTCTAAATAGTAAACAAGGTATTGTTCAGTCAGCCATGCCTACCTGTTGTTATGCTCCCCAGTTCCATAGGCATTTCACACTGCCGCAAAGTCAAATAATGCAATTAAAAAATATCTGCGTATACGCAATTTGAAAGCAATTTAAAGCGTAAACAAATTAAATTAATTAAAGCAACCCATTTTAATTGTATCAACATTGTGGTTCAATGGAAAATAGCTGTAATCCAATTGTTCGGGGACTGATTGCTAAAAACTGAATTGGGCTTTTGAAGCTCCACAACTGGCAAGCCAAGCTACATACCTACATACATATGTACATGTATGAATACGTGTAGTGAGTGTACTCTGCTCTGCTCTGCTCGGCTCTGCTCTGATCTGATCTGCTCTGCTGTGCTTTGCTTATGCTTGTGTGATGCAATTTGTTAATTAAATTTTAGGCTTTTACCAAATGAGATTTTATGCACAAACTAGAGCGCTATGCGGGTGCTTACAAATTGAGCAGCAGCAGCAACGGCAGCAGAGGCAGCGGCAGCAGCTTGATGACACTAAATAAAAGATTTTACACTGTTGATTTTTGCGCTTTTTGGGAACTTTGCACGTTGCATTGCACTTGATCTGTGTGCCAAACGTTGGAGCGACACTTGAGCGCCAAGGATGGCAGCCAGCTGCAGCTGCAACTGTGGCAAGAGAGCCAGCAACAACAGCTGCACTTGTTTGTAGCACACAATCAGCTCGTTTCATTTTATTGCCAACGTAGTCGTCGTTGGCGCCAACATGGAGTTGCTGCTGCTGCTGCCGGCTGCCGGCTGCTGTTGCTCTTGTTGTTGGCTTTCTCAACGTCGACTAGACACAAGACTTGACAGCAAAGCAAAATTGTATTTACATTCAATTAGTGCCAACAAAATTGTCTTTGGCTGCTTGTCGTTGACTGTGCCTAGCATCAGGCCTCAGTGTCTCGCCTGGGTTCAAGTTTTTTTTCGTAACCCGTCTGAGCGTAAATTACTTTTTGCAATGGGGAAACCCAATGCCAACGCCAACGCGCAGCCCCTCTTCCATGCCGTCGTCACCCTCAGTTCAGGCTAAGTAATGTAAAATTTATTTTAAATAAACTGAAAATATGTTTTTCGAGTCGTTGTAGTTTTGCTCTATTTGCCAGCCGTTTGGCTGGCTGCTTATTTCTTGCCAAGCATTTTATTTATGCATAACAAAACACCACTTAAATCTGCTCAGCTTTCTTCTTTTTCTCCTTTTGCTTCATCTTTTTATTTTGTTTGTTGTTACAGTTGTTGTTGCTGCTGCTGCTGCTGCTGCTGGTGGGGCTGCTTCTGCTGCTGATGCTGCTTTTTGAAACTTTGCAATCTGCATGCCAAGTTGTCGACATTTTCACACAAACCATCGGGAAAGTGGCTTGCATATTATGGAAGGGTAATATATATACATATAAATATATATATATAGGAATATATATAATATATATACGTATTTCTATATAGAGTAAGTGACTGAGTCGGGCAATGGTGCGACAGGCGAAACCGTGTGCAGAGTGCGCGTTTATAACTTTTCAACTGTTGTATGAAATTTTACAAATTAGATTCATTTCTATGCATTGAAATACATTTGCAAACTTTGCTGCAGAAAGTTGCTCCAATATTTGCGCACATGGCAGGCCAGTGCCAGTGCTCTGGCTCCTGTATAGAGGACGTTGTAAAATTTCCACTACACTACAGTGCCAATGCAGTGCAGTGCAGTGCCGTGCAGTGCAGTTCAGTTCAGTTCAGGTCTCAGCTATGCAGTTATAACATGACAGACTAACAGGCCAACCAACCGACTGCAAGGACTGCCAGCAATGCAGCAATACAACTGTCTGTAAGTGTAAGTGTGTGTGTGTGTGTGTGTGTGTGCTCGACTGACAGTCGCTTCTGTCGGTGCTGACACCGAACCGAACTGAACCAACCGAACCGGGGACAGGCAGTGACTCGACATGCCAAAACTCAGTCTATTAGTTTGACAGTTTATAAAGAAACATGTACCAAAGTTTTACATAGTATTTGCAATTTCATTAATACAAAACTTGTTTGAGGAGAGACTGAGCCGAAGAAAGAGTGAGAGACGGTGGCGGATGGGAAGGTAGAGAGGGAGCACACCCCGACAGCATCTTTTGGCCAATTTTTGTTAATTTTAAGTTTGAGACACACGAATAAAACACTCACACACACACACAGCTCAAAGTTGTTGGTTGAGAAAAAAAAAAAAAAATGAGAGAGCTCCAAAATACCAGAAATTGAAATGTGAAAACTCAAACATTCCAATGATAAAGAAACGAATGAAATATAGAAAAAAAAATATATATGTATAAAAAAAAATTGCTCAACTCAACTCTGAACATCATTTGCAGCATCAAAGCAAGAAGCTCCACAGCAACGCCGGCAGCATTGTAAAAGTGGGCGGGGCTGTGGGGGGCTAGGCAGCGGATTGGCAACTTTGACGCTGGCATTGGCTAACACCCCACGTCGCGCACTTAGACCTCATCATAATTAATTAAAAAAGTTTTTTAAATCAATTTTGAAATGTCCCAATGGCTGGATGTTTGATGAACCATGGTGATGAACCAGGAAAAAAAAAGAAGAGAGAGCATCAACAACAACAACAACAACAATAGCAACATGTGAAAGTCAAATGCACTGCAGAGCATAATGCGAATTGCTTATTAGAAATACGTAATTGAAGCTATAATTCATTTATAGAGCATGCTTTATTCGCCACACGCCCGAAAATCTGTTCGCCAACAAATGCCAATAAATTCCAATACGAAGTGAAAGTTGGCCCAGAGCTCGCAGCGAAACGTTTTGAATGCCACTCCAACAAAGAACTTTTAATTAGTTATGCTTTGCGCCTCGACTCGACCTCGGCCATTGACTGAGTGTTGGCGCACAAAAGTGACAACAGACAAGACATTCGCCAATGCTAATTAATTGCTGCAAAGCTGATGCAATTGACAAAGGGGGCAAGCGTCTTGGCGCGCAAAGCCGCGCAATTTTCCAAAAATATTTTCCAATTTAATGCGCAAAGCTTCAATGCTGAATGCGGCCATAAAAAGCCAGCAGCAGCAGCAGCAAGAGCAGCAGTAGCAGGAGAAGGAGTAGCAGGAGCTGACATGCCATTATAAAAATTGAAAATGCCAGCTACGAGCAGCGCACTCTGATTAAGGTTAGCTGTTTTCTATACCCTCAACTCACTCTCTCTCAATGGGGTAGAATGCAATGCAGATGTTGTTATAGATATATAATTATTTGCTTGATGCATGACATTATCTAACTATTATTATAAAATTATAAAAGGATTGCAGTCAAACTATGCAAGGCTACATAATATTCAATTTTCTATAAAAAATATTAAAGCTTTCATGTCACAACAAGTTATTTGGAAAATGCAGCTCACATACTGAGTAGCTAAACGAAGAAGGAAAAATTGCTTTGGCATTATCGAGAAAGGAGCGATGCTTATATGAAGCGTGCCTGAACGTCTTTCTATATATGTATGTATATGTGTATATGGGCATCTATGTGCATATTGATAGAAAAGAGAGACAGAGATAGAGAGAGAGAGAGAGAGAGAGAGAGAGAGAGAGAGAGAGAGAAAGTGAGAGAGATATGCATTTATATACTCTTATCATATCATATTATTAATCACACACACTCAAGCTCCAGCTCAATAATTTCAATTGTGACAGTATTTACTAGTCGAGCACTCCCCACTTACCCGCCCTCGTTGTTGTTATTTTTGATGTTCTGCTCGTTGTTGTGCCGCCAACATGAACATGCTTGTGGCACTGGTTGCGCTGTTATTCGCTTGTATGTCTGGCGTCGCATCAAATCGCAAAAAGAGAGCAAATCCAAGCCATGAGGGCAATGCATTCTCATTTAACCCGCACACCAAAACTAATTCAACAAAAACGACTTTAAGTGCGAAATGCCACAGACATAAAGCGGGTTGTCCTGCACTGAGATACTCCTTAAGATATGCAAATGGGGAAATTATTAAGCTGGGCATACATATATAATATGATCATGATATGATATACGTTATATGTATATAGACAAGATGATGCAAGGCTAGACTTTAAATGAAACAATGTATAATGGAAACTCAGTCAAAATAAGAACGAAATAAATGAAATCTTTTCAAAATTGTCACTTTAGATATCTCTGAAGACTTATGGAACAGCTTTACAACTCAGATATGGATACCTGAAAGGAAGGTTCTTAAAAGGCTTCAGTTGCTTTTTGATGCTTTTGAAGAACTTCAAGCTTACATTTTATTTTTAATGTAAATAACTACCAAGAATTTATTTTCTACAAAATCATATTCTCCGAAAAAAAAAAACCCTGACCATTTCCTAGATGATCCTTTCACAATGGCCCACTTTTGATGGAACACGCTCGACTTGAAACATCCGTACTTTCGATTTGTTTCTCACTTTTTTCAGTAAGCTAAAAATATAAATATATTTAAATAGTCTAAAAAGTCTTGTAAGTATACGGAGATATCGTTTTAGAATTTTATGTATTTTAATAATACTTTTTAGCTGCGCAGGTAATATTTCCAAGAAATTTGTTTGTATGTGCTTCTGTAATAAAATACACATATTTTGCATCAAATATTCTATTAGAAATACATTTCCCAAATTTCATGTTTTTCTTACCCAAAATCACAAAGAGCGAGCAATTTCTTGGCTTCCATATTGACTTACGAGCAGATGCCAGATGCTGCTTACCCAAGTCATTTGCCCGAAAGTCTACAAAATAATATACCCCACAATTTCTGCATATGGAAATAATATATGCCGAGAGATAAGGGGTGAGACAGAGAGAGCGCGTGAGCTAGAGTGAGATGGGCATAGGGTACATAAATAAATAGTTGAGCAAACATTCTGAACTTTGGCGTTGAATTATAAGCAGCGCCGGAATCTATGCACTATAAAAATGCAGCTCGTTCCTGGCCAAAGAAAGGCGAAGCTTGAAAGGCGAAGCTGGCGAGAGAACAAGCCAGGTAAACAGGCAGCCAGGTGAGCCAGCAGCACCTGTTTGCGCCTTTGTATGCGTGCGTGCATGGAGTTTGCTAGTGTGTGTGTGGGCGTGTGTGTGTGTATGTGCTCAAGTGCGCATAAAACGCGCCGCAGCAGAAGTGAGCAGCATTTTTATTTATTTTCTGCGGCGTAGTTTCGGTGTTTTTTTTTTTTTGCTTTATTTGTATTTGTTTATTCCTTCTTGTTGTTGTTGTTGTTCCTTTTTCCTCCTCTTTTGGGCTCTACTCGCTGCCAAATATGTATTTCTCAAATTCCGACTCCCGGGTACGGGGACAACTGCAATTGCAACGAGGTGGGCGTGGCTGGGCGACGTAGATAAGGTGGCAGTGGCTCGTTTGTAGCTGGAGCCAGTGCGAGTTTGTTTGGCAAAGCGCCTGTTTAACACTTAAGATATCGTATTTCTTACACACACACACACACACACACGCATGCACACACACACACACAGTCGGCTTGCATGTCTGCATGCACACACATTCTGGGGCCTTTGGCTTTGGCTGCTTCTGACTAAAGATAAATATGCATGCGGTTGGTTTTATAAGGCATAGCAAAGGTGCATTACGTATACGTATGGCATATACGTCAGCCATTTCAACAGACACGCCTCCTGTTCCGACACTGCCAACGCCGCCGCCGCCGTCGCCGCCGCCGCCTTTCGCACATTTGCATGCAATAAAGATGGCGGGCGATAACTAGGTTGCCAGCCATTGTTTGCCTTTTTCTTCACGGTGTATGTGTGTGTGTGAGTGTGTGTGTGCGTGTGAAACTTGCCACCCAAACAGCAGCTAGCAGTAGTTGTGGCACATACAGCGAACTTAGCCAGCCAAACACTAAAATAAAAGGCAATGTACGCCAAGTGCCGTCACCTGCCGCCGCCTGCTGCCATCTATTATGCAGATGTACAGCAGGTTCATGAATATATGCCAGCATTTTGTCTGTCTCTGTGTGAGTGTGTGTGTGTGTGCAGGAAAAATAAAATTAAAATACAAAAAAAAAAAAAAATGGGAAAATTGTTAAGGAAAAACTAGTAAGCATGCTGCAAAGTCGGACTGACAAAACGCCATATGTTTGTGCACGATAAGCACAGGTGAGCCAACAACAGCCATCTGCCATTGAGGCGCTCAAAACTAGTATAATTTTAAATTAGCTACAAGCACACACACACACAAACATATATACACATGCATATAGAAGTTTATATACACAACCATCCAATGGGCATTGCCCCGCTCGCAGCTCCCAAGCATATAAACACGCTAAGTAAATCAAAAATGTGCAATAAAACTTTGCAGAAAGGTGAGCACGGCCAAGCCGGATGGCAAAAGCTCATCTAAGTCAACGATAATGATTGCAATTCATTTTGATGACCTCACTAAGCGGTCGGACGTTACGATTTTGAAGTGCAATTTGGCACGCATCAATGAAGATTATCAAGGATGTGCTGCCATACCATACTATATACATACATACATATACATATGTACATAGATATATTTAAGTGGCCGCCAAGCATGTGGGCTATATGAGGTCTGGTGGCAACTGTTGCAAATCGCTGGCGCCACTTCAATCCACTCGATGCCACGCTCAATAAACAATAGTGTAACCAAAAAAATAAAGTAAATCCAGGTAGCGTAGTGTAGTCAAGAACGGGGCGCATCCTAAATAAACATTACTTATCCGCCGTGAACTATGCAGGTGACTGGCGCAGCTGTCGTTGCCAATCAGCTTGGCCAGGTGAGCGAATCTGTATGTGTGAGTGTGTGTGTGTGTGTGTGTGTCCAGTTGCTTGACTCCTGTGCTTCAAGCGTTTCTTTGGTTAGTTGCCCAGTGATTTTCCAATAAAAATGAAATTGCATTTGATGATGCCAGGATATGTTTTTTTCCCCTCTTTTTTTTCCAATCGCAACTTTTACTCGTTCTCGTTTTGCTCGCTTTTCAGTTTTCATGTTCTACTGCGTCGCTTATAGAAAATTGAATAAAAGTGCTGGTGGCATAACGACAAACTGTTCGTTGAATGAGCGCGTGATTGCATGACGCTGTTCTGCACATCTAGCCAGGAGGACGTTGAGGAGGAAGTGATTAGTGCTGCAGCGTTGTCCTTCTTGTGTTGGATGATAGCTACATATGAGTGTGTGTGTGTGTGTGTATTTATCCCAGTGTCGCATTACAAACAAGACAAACAAACAAACTCTATCTCTCTCTCTCTGTCACACACACACATCTACACAAGGCCACACAGCACACAATGTCAATTGTGTAGTCTAAACGATTTAAAGCAAAGCTTTGATTTTATTCTGCTCAGCAGATGTTTTTATTATTTACAATTTGTATTAAGTTACAGTTAAAAATAAAATAAAAAAGAGTTCATAAATTGCACATCAGCATGCACACGACCAAGATCAAGGAGGGCGATGAGCGGGTAAGTAAGGGCTAGCGCCACATGCTCTTCACATTAAATGATGTATATTCACCGCCTCTCGCTGGTCCTTCGCTATCCATTACCTACCTATGCAGGAGGAGATGGAACTGAATCAAATCTGGCGCGCTTGTCGTAAAATCCAAGGCGCCATTTACCGTTATAACTTTGACATCTGCGCCGATTTAAAGCAACATGATCCCGACTGCACCGGCTATGTTTCGGGTAAGCGCCAGCCTTTGGCCACCATTCAATGCACTTGCCGCCGTTTTATGCCCATTTTACGACCCCAACAGAGTCTATATTCACATCGGTGCTGGGCAAGTACCGCAAGGTGGTGGGCATGTCAGAGTTTGAGCTGAAGGATGTCACCGACTACTTTCAAATACGCGATGGTCGCGTCGCCTATCGCCAGTTCTGCAAGACGGTCTGCTCAGAAAGTGGGTGCACATGGGTATTCCACACTGATACAATGGCTAACACTTTCGCTTTGTAGATCTAAGCAAGACTGCCGACAAGGAACTGGCCACCGGACTGGAGTGGAACGATCCCTGGCATCTGAATGTCATCGTACAGCCGGAAGAGCGCCGCAAGCTATGCCTGATATTGTTCAAGATAGCCAAGGAGACCCACTTGCCATTGATGCCCTACTTTCAGGACTACGAATTGGTCAGTTAGCAGTATATCCAAAGACTTTTATCGACTGCAAACTATAACAAGGCATTACGATTATAATAAATGACGAATAGACGACCGGACGGACAGATGGACGAATCGGCGGATGCTACGGACGGCCAAACAGATAGACCGATAAACGAATGGGTCAACGGACGAGCCAACGGACGGACAGACAAATGGTCGAAGTGGCAAACGGATGGACGAACGGACGGACAGACAAGTGGTCATTTTTACAGTCGGATGGGTGGACGATCCAACGAACATTAAGGATGTAGGGAAGATAAGACGAAGGAAAGAACGAAAGAGTAATTCGAGTATGGATGGACGACGGACGGACGATCAGACGGCCGGTAACACAGACTTTGGGACAGGTAGATCGACAGGCGAATAGACGGACGAATGAACAAACAGTAGGACGAACGGACAGACAAATTAGATATTGACGGATGGACGGTAGGAGATTAAACGCACGGATGGATAGACGGACGAATGTTTGGACTGACAAACTCAGTTAACTGAATCGACTAAGTTCGTCATATCCTGATCAAGAAAGTTTTTGTATTATAGGATCAACCAAGCCTCCTTCTGCCTAGTAAAGGCGATTTTTATTGAAATCCCAATTTTAATAAGCTTACAATATAACACTGCCTTCATATTCTTGAGCCCCACATGCTCAAACTATTCAGCAGATAGACTAAAGCTACTATTTATTTATAGGTATCTCAACATGTGGGCGTAGTGACCGTCTCGCACTTCTCGCGCGTGCTCCACTTTATGAAGATACCATTATCGGAAGCCGATTACTTGCTATTGCTCAAGCGCTACATGAAGGACGGCTATTTGGTCAACTATGTGGCCTTTCTCAAGCACATTGACAATATTATTGAATACTTGCGTCATCACAATCTACTGGATGGTTCGGGAGTAAGTTTTGTTTAGACCTACCTTTGAATGCAGTTGGTAGATAAACTCTTTCCATTTAGGATCTGATTGAGAACTTTCCGGGTCGCCTGGTGGACCTGGAGCTGTCACAACTGCCAGCGATCAATGGCTGCCAAATGATACATCCCATATTTCCAGATGCGTGCAACCATCCAAAAAAGAATCGCGGCGAATGCGATATCATATTCTGCATACAGAACTATGTGTATAAGAATCGTATACGCACCTGCGAGTTCCTGGAAAAGTTCGATGCGCTGCAGGTGGGCTGCATCACCAAGAATCAATTCGAGCGCGGTCTCTCGCTCATGGGCGTGGGCAAGTACCTGTCGCGACGTGAGTTGGACTTGGTGATGGATCGCTACGTGGATCCGGTGGACACGAATCGCATACGCTGGCGCAATTTTGTCGATGAAATCGATACGGGTACGAGCAGCATGAGATCTCCATAAAAGTAGGGCAAATCTCTAACCACTCTGCCTCCATTCAGTGTTCACCATGAAGAATCTGGACAAGATGCCGCAGTGTGTGGTCGAGTCCCCGTTGGCGCATATCAAGGAGATGCCACGACCTGGCACCCTGGACTGGCAGGCGGCCCCAATGGATGTGCGAGAGCTGTGCGAGGAGGCCATAGCCAAGATACGGATACGCATACGCAATCGTCGCTTATATCTGCATCCGTTCTTCCGCAACTACGACAAGTGAGTAACAGAGCGAATGCCTAGTGAAGGTGAATGTTACTCTTCCGTTCTTCTTCTGCCTCGCCAGACTGTTCTGTGGCCATGTGAACTGTCACCAGGCCAATCAGATCTTTCGCATCAATGGCATACTGCTCTCCAATGCCGAGCTGGATGCTGTGCTGCATCGCTATGGCAACGAGCTGGGCTTCTACTATACCAAATTCCTGGAGGACGTCGATCCGGCCGAGTATGCCATGCCCAACATGGTGGCCAAGCAGGATCAGAAGGAGTGTCCGCCGTTCCCGCGCGACAACAAGGTGCCGGAGCAGCCCAGCGAGGAGGTCATCACGCGCATCCTGACCAGCGCCAAGCGACAGGCCCTGACCAAGGGTGCCTCGGTCTTGGACTTTTTAACCGACTACGATCGCCATCGCGAGGGACTGATATTGGAGAGCGACTTCAAGCGCGCCCTGGACAATGCCTTGGTCATACTCAGCGAGGAGGACGCCAACATATTGTGCAATGTGTAAGTAGATCTAGGGATACCCATAAACACCAGCCTTCACTTCAATGTGGTTTGCTTTCTGGGGTAGCTTCCGTTCGCCGACTCGCAGTGCCTGCATCATGTATAAGGACTTCTGCAAAGCCCTGGACGAGATCTTCATACAGTACGATACGAATATGGGTGACAAACTGGTTACGGCCGTGCCGCTGTTGCACTTGCCAAATCTGGACTGCATCGACTGCTTCCTCAACTTTGATGAGCGCACCACCTGCTCGAAGGCGCTGATGAAGCTCGCCCGACGCCCCGACGAGATCTCCAATCTCAGCCAGGTGTTCAAGGACTTTGATCGCCAGAGCTGCGGCTCGGTCACCCAGAACCAATTCCTGCGCGCCATCACCTTACGTGAAATGCACAACATGCTCAGCAGCCGCGAGTTCGAGGCGATTGTCAAGTGTTTCGCTGTGAAGCGCGGACTCTGCTTGGAGTTCAACTACCGCGAGTTCCTCAAAATCTTGGACGTGCTCTATGCCACTGGCCAGATGAAGCGTAATTACTAACAAAACAAATTACCCGTAACATTTCTTGTGAGTGCTAAATTTCCCGTATACGTTTAAGTCCCCCGCGTTCTGCATTCGGCATCGAAATCCCATTTTGAGCGTGCTCGTAAATGTGTAAATAAAAATTGCTTAATTTGATTTTTTTTTTGTTGTTTTTTTTTAATTGAAACTTGTCGCTTGAATTTTCCGGTCCATATTGAAATCCCAAGGTTAACATAAATATTTATTCAATTTCAGAATGTACTATAACTATTATTAAGTGTGAAATGAAACATTTGCTTTGATCGCTTTTTAGCTTGAGGCTGACTCGATTAGCTGCTGCGGTAAGAGCAGCAGCGGATGTAAAAATATCTGAAGTAGAATGCAAATCTGAAAATTCTACTATAATGCTAGTATATAGTATATATATATATATATATATATATATATGTATGTATGTATATATCAATTAACTGCCAGCTGGTAACTGAACACAGTGCTGCCACGCCTACACCGTTTGTGTCCCATTCTACGCTAGCTAGACATATTTTCTTTCTTTACGGACGTTTGTTTTTTCTTTTCTTGTTTAGCATAACAAATGTTAAATAGGTTTTCGTTTTTAAATAGCTATAGTTATTTGTATAGAGTTATATGTAGGTATACGTAGGTTTAACAAATATGCTTGCAATAGTCTCGTGGAAAAAACTATACATTATGTAGTTCAGTTTGGATTTAATAATAATTATTATTATTAATCATTATTATTATCATAGAGCTTGATGCAAGTTTGAATAGTTGTTTACTTTGTTCTTGTCATGCTGCATTAGATTTGTATTAAAATATAAAATTCTCTTTTAATTTGTATACATATACATATACATATACATATATATATATATGTGTGTACTTTATAGACTATTAATGAGCGCAAATACAATACACAAAAAACGTTTACCATTTATATCGGAAAAATCATTTGTTATTTGTAATTTGGTGGATTTGTTGTTTGTTGTAGTTGATAGCGAACTTGGACACTGCGCGGCGGTTGCCCGCCTTAAAGATCGCCCGGCCGCCCGCACCGCTGGCGCGCCAGCTGCCTAGCGTTGCACTATGATAATAATTATTATGTATTACATATTACAATTATTAATTAATTAAGTTTAAACAAATACTTAACGACTATTGTATTTTATATAATGTATTTACTGTTACTATTAAACATGGTTGCCGTATATGAATTCTGAATTTCGTATCTCTATGTGTTTGTTTGTGTGTGTGTGTGTGTTGCTGTTGTATGTGTGCTGTATTTATCTCCCTATGCGTATGTGTATGTGTGTATGTGTGTCTGACCCTGCTTACAAGTTAAACAATTACCTCGCATAATGTATGAGACTGCACATAAGAAAAAAACAAATTAGTTTGACCCCACACACACACACACACACACACACACTCATCCACATACACACACATATACAGTATAAGTGGGTGTGGCATAATGTTATGTGGTACATTGTGGGTTCTCTTGGTGGGCAATGCTGGCTTAACGAGCGTGTGGCTATGAAAAATTAGCCACATGCTGAAAAATTACATTTCTCCAAGCCTAACTCTAAGTTCTCTCTCTATTCCTTGCTGCGTGTATATGTATATATATATATATTTAATTATATATAAATGATGCGTTGCTTCCTGGACATGTAGTTGCCTTCTGCTTTCTGCTATAGTAGTGTTGCTTGTTGTTGTTGTTGTTGTTGGAATGGTGCTACACAACAAAGTGTGTATGGTTGTTGTATTTCTGTTCCTCTGGACTGCAATTTGCCATGAGAATACGAGTTCTGTCCAGCAGTCGCCTTATAGAAGTTTATAGATGCGCATGCGAAAGTGTATATATGTGGGGGTTCTTCTCCTTGTTGTTGTTGTAGTTGTAGTTATAGTTGATTTTGTTGTATACTATTAAAATTGAATAACAATTACAATGACAATCGAATCTTAGCAAATATCTCCATCATTCTTACCATAACAAACTAAACTAAGTAAAATTCAAATAGTTTTGCAGTTATAAGTAGATGTCGGGCTCCAAATGCGGCCCGTTTAGTAGGGCTGGTGTCGTGGCTGGCGTCCAGTGCCGCGCTGTTTGCCACCGTTGAAGCCACCGCCGCCGCCTGTGTTTCAGAAAATTGAATACAAAATGATTAGATTCGCATTTGGCGATTGGAAACAATAATGATTGTTGTATAATTGGCATGCACAGCTGCTGCTGGGGGAAAAATTGTTGTTCACTTTGTTTTTGGTTTAGGGGTTTACTACAACGCCAAAGCGATTCAAGCGACTGGTGAAAATTTTGACCAAATCTAAGGATAAACAATGTCTAGTAACACAATTTTGGGACTCCAAATGGAGGATGGTCGAAATAAAAGACAGGGAAATATTAGTTGAAAGTACCAAAACTAAATGTAACAAATGCTCAGTTATAAGTAAGTACGAGAGGCTGGGATAGTAGATTTTACATTAACAAAAATAGATCAAATGGGATGGGAGATAACCAAGTTTAATTTAGTTGGGGGGGTAGATTTTTTTTTTGTAATTTTTATTTGTTTATTTATTTTTACGGCCATGTGTTGTGGCATACCTTTGGGACCGCCGCGCGGACCTCCGCCACCGCGCCCGCCAGCGCCGCCGCCACTCCCGTAGCCATTACCGCCAAAGCCACCATCAAAGCCGCCGCCATAACCGTAGTCTTTGTTTATAGATCAGAGTTTGGATACATTTTATTTTTTGTTTTTTTAGGGGTTCAAACACAAAAATTTGTTGTTGATCATGAGCACAAACAAAGCTTAGACTTAACAAAAATTTTATGTAATATCTATATTCTACAAATGGGCTTTTGCTTGGTTTTGGTCAAAATTTCTTTAAGATTTGTGGGCAGAGAATGGGAATGGTTGTAGGTGTAGGTGTGGGAGTGGATGTGGGTGTGGAGTCGGGTTCGGGTTTGGGGCGAGACATTGGGGTACGTTGTTGGAGGCGACACCGCGCCGAGGCGAGACAATTCAAATGCACACCACTGAGAGCTGGAAAAGGAATTCCACTGAAAACACACAATTTTGTTTAGTTTTTTTCTTTTATTTGCTCATTTCTCGATTTGCGGATTTTGATTATAAGATTGATTGGCTGTTAAATGATTGCTACTGTAGATCAATCATGTATAAATTATGATCTAATCTGGTTGATCTTGCTGTTGCGACTGCGACTGCGGCTGCGGCTGCTGTTGCGGCTGCTGCTCTTCCTGCTGCTGATGTTGTTGCTGTTTGTTGTCGTTGTTGGTTGCTGTTGTTGTTTACTTTTGCACAGGCATTACAAAAAATGTTTCAATTTGAAAACACATTTATGTCTCGTTGTTGTTGTTGTTGTTCATCTCCTTCTATCTAGTTATTTCCCTCATTTGAGTGTTGGGTAAACACAAAAATCAGGCGCAACAAGGCGCTCACACATACATGCGCGGTACGATTTTGTTGTTGTTGTTGTTGTTTTTGTTTCAGATGTTATACATATCTCTTAATCTGCTGCTGTCTCTGGGTATATGTTGTTAGTTAGTTGTTCACTGTTGACTTATAAACATGTTTCACAATGTATTGCAATTCATTTCTCAACTTGTTTCTCAATTTGACGCACTCTTTATGCATTTTATGTTCTAATTTTCTTTCTCTTTTTTTACCTCATTTTCCACACAACAATTTCAGCAATTCAATTTTAGATTTTACTTTTCGTTAAAAAATTTCCGAAAATTTGGTTTTGGTTTTTTGACAAAAAATTTCATTTGAATGGCCAAAAAATTTAACTGAATAAATCTGCTGCTCTTGTGTGTGTGTGTTTGAATGTCTCACCTCAGCAAAAAGTAATCAAATATTTATATTTTTATAATCATTTTTTTTTTTTGTTCTACTTTTTTTTTCGTTGTAGTTTTTTAAAGGGGATTTTGGGACTCGGGTTCGGGGGCGGGTTCGGAAGTTCGTGTGGGACTTGTCGCAAAAATTTTAGTATTGTAAAAAACGTCTTGCGAAAAACAAAAACAAATGCAAATTGTCAGCAAATTTGACTTGATACGAGTTAATATTGGTATTGTTATCATTTACTCTTAGTGTTGTAATTTTTGTTGTTAAAAACAAGAAAACTGTTTATATATTGATAAAAAAAATTTGCTTCAGAAAACATCTTTCCAAGTATTGTTAAAATTACTTTAAATGTATATATTATTATTATTATTTTACTTTATTTTTTTTAGATTTTTCAATTCATTGACTAAAAACAGATATTAATTACGCTAAATTACTTGTAAATATATAACCTTTAAGTTTAATAAAAAGGAGTAAATAAGAAAAAATATACGTTACATTAAAGCGAAATGAAATAATTGTTGTTTTGTGTAGTCGTTGTTTTTTTTTTTTATTTGGTACTTGGCGGTTCGTGGCTGTTGGTTGTAGGTTGTTTTGGCTGTTTTAGTCTGTATCTCGTTTTGTGACTATTCTTGGGAATTGCTTTCTGAGTCGAACAGACGCACAGACAGACTAAACACCAGAGACCCGTTAACCAATAACCATTTACCGTTAACCGGCAACTATTACGAAAATTTTATGGAAAATTGGTCAAGACCGTTTTTGGATATTTGCTTGGTAGTGGTGGTATAGAGTAGTCGGTTGTTGTATGTTTTGAATTTAACTCTCAATTTAAAAGTGATTTTTTTTTTCTTTCTTTTGTTTTCTTTTTTGTGGTTGTTTTTTTGTGAGGCGAAACATCGGAAAATTCGGCATTACAATAGATATATTGTAAAATATAAATATATAACACGTTAAGTTCAAAAATCATAATTAAAAAAATAACAGTATTTAGAGTTATTAAAAAAATAGTACAATTGGGTTTTTCTCTAACATTTAAACTGTAAAAACTGCCGCTTGGGACCCTTAACGAGTTGGCAACTGGCGCAATGTTAACATTCGCTTCGTATATTAACAGTTTATGTTATGCTAACAGCGCTCGCTCTCTGTTATGGCTCCCACTGGCAGATGTTATATTATGTTGTTGTTGTTGGTGATAGGTTAGTTGAGAAATTATAAAAAGAAAATTATGTATATATTGTAGTTATAGTTTTAATATAAAGTGGGCACATAATTATTGCTATAAAATATACAAAAAGTATTTTGTTTGTATAAAAAAAGAACTTGTTGCACAGTAAAACATTGTTATATGATTACGAATCAGCATAATTGGTATATAAAATATAGCATAAATATAAATTTGTAATATAAATGGTGGTATTATAATAATCATATATGTAATTTTTTTTTTGTAAATTTTTAATTTTGTTATTTTTTTTCTTGTATTTTTTTTTAATTTTTTTCTTTGTATAGACAACTAGCTAAAAACATTGAGAAACATGCAAATTTTAAAATAATTTACTCAAGTTTATGCATATATTATAATTTTTTGTTTTGTAAAATATATATACATACATAAAAATATGTATGTATGTATTGTGATACGTCAAATTGAATGGTTTCTATTGACAATAATTTTTAAAAGGTGATTGGTCTGAATTCCACATTCAAAATTTAACAAAAGAGATATATGCAAATATTTATGTGTGTGTATGTGTGTGTGTTTGTATATATGTATGCATGTGTATAATTGTGAGTTATTGTACTTAATATTTTAAAAAAAAAAAGAACAATAAGAAATATTAATATTTATCTAAATTTATTAATTAAAATTACTAAAATTGACGAAGTGTGTTGGTTTTTTCTTTACTGTTTTGTATTTAAACATTTTCATTGATTTAGTTGTTTTTAACTGATGTTGTTGTTGGTTTTGTTGGTATAGTTTGTGTATGTCAAAGTTGTTGTCGCTCTAGTTGTTGTTGTTGTTAGTTATCAACAAATGCCGCATTGTGCGTGCGCTCGTTACATTTCAAATCTTTGTTTCGTTTCATCAATGGTTTACAATGTTTGCTTCATTGTACGTTGCTAATTTTGTCTCTTACTCTTGGACTCTTGTTCTCTTCTAGTCAGCAAAATGCATGTTTGTTTGTTTGGTCAAGAAAGCAAAAAGCAGAAATGCAAATAAAAGAATGATTGGCCAAGCAACATAGTAAAGGACGAGGCCAAAGTGGACATGGAAATCGACTTAAGCAATCGATTTATAATCAATTGCTGAAGCCGACTTCAACTTCAAGCCTGGCCCTAACAGTTGGCTGACGTCACGTTGCTTTTGCGTGTTTGTTGTTGGTATTTGTTGTCGTTTGTTGTTTTTACAAGGATTTGCCTTAAAATAATACTATCAAAAATAGTACTCATTTGTAAAAATGTGATCATTATGCATAAATATACATACAACATTTGTATATTTTCCTTTAGACATATATACACATATGTATATATCAACATTTCTACATGTATATATATATAAATATGTGCACACATATATTGTGTATTGACGTTCGCATACGAAAACATATGCATTGCAAAAACGTAGATATTATCTCGTTGCCGAAATAATAATAATATACATCTAAAAATATATTTATATGCTATATATAGGTATATATATATTTTAAATAGAAGTTGAATCAAAGCTTTGATTACACGTTTCGTTTGTCGGTGTATATGTGTGTTGGTTTGTTTGTTTGTTGCTTTTCTTCGTTTCGTTTGTTTAGCGTTTTGTTCAACAAAACAAGATGGAAAAACTATTTAAATAACTATTATAAAGATAACGGGGTGAATGGAGTAATGTGATCAATCACATTTACATATATATATATATAAATATGAATGATTGAATGTGCTTGTGTGAGTAGGGGTATGTAATGTGCGGGTGGGTGTGTGGGTGTGTGTGTATGTGAGTGTGTCAACAGCTTTTGGTTTCAGTTTGTTCAAACAATAACAGTTAGTTAACAATAATAAAAGGCACAAGTTGCAATTATGCAAAAGGCCAAAACGCTGGCGATTCACACTGTTTCACATAATTGGCACATGATCTTGTTTATGTGTTCGTTTCTTTGTTATTTAGTTTAAGGTTTTTATCTGATTGTTGCTGTCTTCATTTCTAATTGTTGCTGTTGTTGTTGTTGTTGTTGCTGCTGCCTTCGCGTTTGAGGTATTTGTCATCTTTGGAAAGTCTGTTAAAAGCGACCTCTGGCGGCCGCACACATTGTTGTTTGTTTGTTGTTCTTAATTTTGTTTGTTGTTCCTGTTGGTCTGGTCTGGTATACAATAATTACAAAGTGTAGGGGAGAAACGCTCCCTTCTACTTTTCTTCTCTGTTCTTTCTCTCTAGATCTATCTCTCACTCGCGTTCTCTCTTTCTCTCTCTCTCTCTAGCTTTCTCGCTACGTCTCTCCTACTTTCGTTTTTGCTCCTTAAACAACACAATCATTAATACACACGCTTCGTCAGTTTTATATAATATTTAAATGCTAAACCACTAATAAATCATATTTGATTCTAAATTTGTTGAAAAATTGATAGCTTTTCAATGAATTCTTGTTTTAAAATTATGCTTTAAGATTTTTAAGAATTTAAATATGCATTTTTGTTGAATAGATTTTAAAAATAATTATGGTAGTATAAACTCATATATAAAATTATTGATTTGAATGTGTATAAAATTATCTTTATCAACATATAATTGCAATTTTAAAAATGATTTTAAAATTTATATTTAAGCATTAAAAATATATTGTATATTTTTTTATTATTTATATATTTGTAGTTAAAAAGTTTTCTTGTTTTTAGCGACGTTGTTTTGTTGTTGGATGTTCTTGTGTTTCTAAGTTCTTATTTAGAAATGCAGCAAAACGTTTTTGTTTTTGTTTTTCTCTCCGTTTTGTTTCTTGTCTCTTTTGCTAACGGCAAACAACAATATATAAATATATATATAATTTTCTTTTGTGTATGGTAGAAGGGAAATTTGTTTTCAAAATGTTGTATAATGGCATTTTCTGTTTATTGTTGTAGTTGTTGTTTGTTTGATTTTGTTTTTGTTTTTGTTTTCATTTGCATGGTTTGTTGCCTGCATTTGGCTATATTAAAACTGCTGATAGTTGTTGCTATTGTTCTTGTTTTGATGATAATTACTTGACGTTGGGTTATTGTAATAATTGTTATGAGTATTATTATGTTGTTTGTTGTATTTACCATAACCATAGTCATATCCATTATAGTAGCCACCGGCATAGTAATCGGCAAAGCCACCGGAACCATAACCACCATAGCCGCCATAGCCCGAATACGAACCCTGGCCATCCCATTGATGGGAATAACCTATATTAATTATGAAAATGAGAAGAATTGTTGATAATTCTCGAAAAGTGTACAAATTACTATAGAATACTGACCACCACGTCCGTATCCGCCTCGTCCACCTCGCATGCCGCCTCGCGCTCCACCACGCATGGCCATCATTTGATTCTCAGGTTTTGGTGTTGCGCGCTTCACATCAACTTCTTTGCCAGAGATCTTCTGTTTAGGCGTTTTCAGCAGATCAGTGACCACCTGCTCTGAATCGAAGGTAATGAAACAGAAGCCCTTGCGGTGTGACTTTTGCTTGTCGAATGGCATCTCCACCTCAACAATCTGTGAGAACAACACAAAGCTTAAATAAGTGTTGTTCTACATAGTTAAATTAATAAGCACACGTACATTGCCAAACTGACTGAAGTAGGTTTTAATTTCCTCATCGCTAATCTCTGTGGTCAGGCCACCGACAAAGATCTTGCCATGTCGGGCCTTCGCCTTTTTGGGATCCACCTTCTTGCTGTTGATGATGTGCTCCTCAGCGGCGGTGACCTGATCAATTGCCTCTGTGTTTGTGAACACAATGAAGGCGAAGCCACGTGACCTGCCCGTCTGAGGATCTGTCTTTACATTGATGCTCTCGATCTCACCGAACTTGCCAAAGTGATCGCGCAATTCCTCTGCAAAATGAAAGGAAAATTTACATTAATTACATGTCATGTATATGAAAGATATATGTACTTACTCTCAGTCGTTTCCCAACTGAGTCCACCAACAAATAGTTTCCTGCGAAAGTTGACGGAAAAGGTTTTGATAAGTTCAATTATTAAAAATATAAAAGTTTACAAAATTATATTCATAATTGCTACATAGAAAACTCTGGTTTCGTAAGGTTGGAAAAAATGGCACGACAGAAACGTTTATTCTTTTTTATGAGTGTGGAAAATTTGTGTTTGCACATATCAGAAAATATTTTAAATTTGTTTTCTGCCCGCACATTTGGCGCTTACAAAAATGTTACTTTATATTTTGTCTTACGATTTACTTTTGTTAATAGCTGCAAATATAGATTAGAGTCGGAGCAAGAGAAAAGACGAAAATAAAAAATAAAGAAAGTAAACTCACCAAATTCAAAGTGAATATAGAGCTTATAATTACTGTACTTTATTTAGTTAATAAACTTTCAATCAAGGTTCGAAAATGTGCATCGAAAAACTGAGCGAAAGATACGGCGAGGGAGTAGAGTCACAAAACGGGCGAATAATACGTGAATATATATACATATATATATACATATATGTATTTATATATATATAAATAAATGCAGAGTGAACTTTTAGCTTTAGTATAAAAATATCGATTTTTGTGTTTTTTAATACATTTAAATTTTTTGTTGTTTATTTCTAAATATGAGAAAATGCAAGTATTTTTATGCTGATTTTAAATTTATGCAATTGCTTTATTTTAACTAAATTTAAGAAAAAAAATAATTTTTTATTGATACACTTAAAATATTCTTGGCGTACGTTACTCATAAATATTAGAGAATATCACTGCGGGGAAGGTAATGCAATTTGGAACAATCTCATCACGGCGGCGGAATTTAGAGTGTGGAAAAGTTAGACGGTAACCGCGTGTAGGCATTATTTGAAACGTTTTTAGACTCGTTATCGGTTGCGATTCGGTATATATGGGGTCGTTATCGTTATCATTATCAATATCGTTACGTTACGTTCATCAGATGCGCTTCTTTAAGTAGGCAAAAACAAACAAAAAAGGCGAGTCTCTCTCTCTTTCTCTCTGTCTTTCTTTCTCTTTAATTTTTGGTAAACAATAAAATGCATTATACTTTGTATATAGAGATATATAATATTTTTTTTAGGATCCAATTGAGAACTCGAGATAATTTGTTGATAATTTTGTGTGTACAAAGTTTTGGTTTTTTTTTTTTTTTTTTTTTTTTTGTATTATTTTGGTTAGATAAATACCATCATCAACATTGCCGGCATCCGTTTCACACGCTGCATCCTTTGGGTAAATTCCTGTGGGCCACGGCTGCTTGAGAATAGCTTAACATGGCTTTTAACTTCTCTCAAGACCTGCCGGAGAGGAACAAGGTTAGTTCGCTCAAACACAACAGGATAAGCTATGAATTTGTTTTTGGATTTTTTTATTGTTTATTATTGATTATCGTACACGATATAGCTCCATTTGCTTTACGCTGCTTCCATTCAATTTATACTTTCTTCCTTTGTTTATTTCTTTACTGTACAACTGGTTGACTGTGACTTAAAGTTAACTTAACAATTAATAAATATGCAATTAGTTGACATATTGTTAAAACTCGACCTAAAGCGATTGAACTAAATAAAAAGTAGAAAAGTATTTAATAATCAACCTTTCAACATTATTATTAAAACATCTATGGATTTCACTTGTTTATTAACAAAAAACAAATATGTATCTAAGCGAGCAATAAATAAAAACAAGGTACAAATCGAAGTAGTTTTTGAATCGCCTCGACAACACTGCCGGCATAGTGACGGCCTCAGCAACAGCAGAGCGCGAAGCCGGCTAGCAAAACGGAATGAATGTTTAAAGAAACGAAAGAAACTGCATACATACATACATACGCACGCAGCGAGTCTCGCGCTGCGAAGCAAACACAAAAACCGCCATTTTGGGTACAAAACTGGAAGAGCACGAAAACGAACGAACGAAAAATATAAATTATTGCAAAAAAAATATGTACGAATACAAACAAAGCTTCATACAAGTGAAAGGCTGTCAGTTGTGAGGCATGCGTGGGGCTTGAAGGAGGGAATAGCACACGCTTTGCGTCTTTCTCTTTATGAATGAATACACTCATACATGTACACATTCATATACATGGATACATCTGTATATGTACCTAGGTGTGTATGAATATGTGTCTGATCAACATAACCTCACAACTGCGGGAAATGTGCTTCAATTGTCTTTGTTGAGACTGGAATTTTTGTGCTTTTGTTTCAATTGCAAATACAATTATCAATATCGATATGGCATAGAGACACACATAGTTCCGAATACATTCATATGTACATACATACACAGTAATGTAAATATAACAATAATAAATAAAACGTAATTCATACATTCAGATCTGTCAAATTAATATCTTGCTAAAAACAGGCAATCAAAAATTTTCCGACAGCTTCTATTATTATAACTATGTATGCTTAGTTGGACGACTGGCTGTTGTGCGCGAAGTACAGTCGCACACAGACACGCGCGCAAATACTGAAGGGGTCAGCGTCAGCGGCGCGCTAACTCCCGCCGCTGCCGCCGCTACGTCAAACACCATTTTTTACACTCGACGACGACGACGTTAACTTTGCATTTACGTAACAACAAAGAGTAGGTGGTAATAAAAAAAAAAATTGTATTTAGGCACATGATTTTTATGCACTTGAGGCTGTCAGGCTACCGACCGAATTGAATGTCTAATATTTTACTTAAAATACCTGTCGTCATCACGCTGATTACTCGCAGGGGCTGTATTTTCAGAACTGCCACCATTTGCAGCACCGGCAGCGGGAGCCGATTCACCATTTTCAGAGCTCGCCACATCATTGGTGGTAACATCCTTGGTGAAATCTTCGCCGTTCATTTCGCTATCGACTTGTTTGTCTGCCATTTTGATTGGTGGTGTGTATGTGTATTCTATTGTCAATTAAAACTTAATTAAATAGCACTTTTTAGCGATTTTCAGCAATCTTTTTCTTAGCACACTCGCCAAAACTCGCGCGAACGCTGACGACCGGAAAATGACAAATCCAGAGACAGCGTGTGTATATGGTAGAGGCGTTGCCAGCAAGTTGAACAGTTTAATAGTCCGAAATTAAATTTATTTTTGCGATATGTTTATTCTTTATATTTCAAAACCCAACACCCATAAGTAGTCGAATTCAGTTATATTCATAATTATTTTTAAGTTTTAACGCATTACAATAAATGCAATATCGAATAGTTGTAAGAAATATGAGCAGTCTGGCAACGCCACAATGTCACAATTTAGGGAAGAATATACCATATTCCAGATATACTTTTCATAGTCAATTAGTACAAAAATAAGAGTTATTTATTTTATTTTAATAAAGGGATTACATTATTTATTAAAATTAAACAAAAATTTTTTGTTTGGTATTTTTTTAATGCTTGGTTATGTCGCATTCGGAATTTGCGGTCACACTGCGACACACGACATCGCCGCCATCATAAAAGCGCACATACACAAACGCAAATGCACCGAGAATAAAACTGAAAACGGGGAACGAGTAAACGTCGGTTCTCTTGATTCAACACTTGTTAAATTTCATTGCGTTTGCGATTCTTTTTTACATAAATTAAACAAAACCAACGCATTCAAACTTAATATTTTACCTGTGATTGCCAACAACTAAAGTAAGAAGCAAGTAATGTGCGAAAAGAATTGCCAAAATTTGTAATTTTTGAACAAAAAATTGCAACAAAGCAGACGACGGCAAAGAAAGAAGCAGAATAAAGCGGCTGCTCCAAACCAACAAGCTTCGCGTGTGAGTGTGTATGTTTTTCGTGTGACTGTGTCTCTTTACATCAATAATAAATAACAGTATAAACTAAATTTTCATATATAGATACATATATATATTTCAGCATTTCTCAACTTTTAAATTAGGCCGCATACAAACTCCACACACCAAAAGTATAACATAAAAAATAAAACAAGTCCCTGTGCGACGGAGAATAACAGCGAAAAGCAAAACTAAGACCTCATAAAACACATAAGCAATAATTTTGTGCATTAGAAACAGACATCGAGCAACTGCTACCAAGGTGAGTACCAACTGCCGGCGTTCGCCACATGCTGCCGCCGCACATTTACGTAGTTACGCATATGAAAAAGAAATGTACCAATTCCAGTCAGGGTGGCAAATATTAAATGAATCGACTGACTTACAAAGCATACATATACGACAGATAGAAACACTTTCCAGTTTCTTTGCTGCCGGTAAATGTATTAAATTTCGCCTTTGCGGCATTTTTTTATCGCTTCTGCTTGTCGAGTCATAACCTAAAAGTGGCTGTGCTCATTTGTTTTTGTAAGTTTGTTTAAATGTTGCTCATTTTTTATTGCTTTCTTTGTTCGGACTCACACACGCGGTTCACGCATACAGCTCAACGCACTTTTGGCGGTGCTTATTTTTTCGTATGTGTGTATGTGTGCGTGTATTCGCGTTCTGTCTGCTGGCCAGTTTTTAAAAACGTTTTTGTTATCAATTTTGTTAGAATTAAAACCAAACTGCAAGGTGATGTTTACCTCACACCTGCATACAGTCTTATTAATCTTTTTCTTCCTTTTGCGGTTGGCCTTTGTTGCGAAATCGCAGCTGGCCGTTTAGGTAGGTAGGGAGTTTTTGGCTTCAATTCAAGAGTTCAATGAAACAACAGCTACCTGAGCAAAAGCGCAGCAGACTCGCGCACGTGCACGAACATGTTCAACAAAAATGTCCTATCCTCTGCTGCGACACAACCTTGAAGCGCAAACATAACCTAAAACTAGTTTACTCAGCTCACGTTCCCATTGCTGCGCCTCTGGTAGCTTTGTTGTTGTTTGCTGTGTATGTATGAGGTCATTTACTTTAAAAATAATTCAATTTTGTCCTTAAGCTTTTTTTTTTTACAAGAACTAAGAGAATATGAAATGCTCTGTTGAGTATGAAACGCAATAATAACAATAATAATAACAGAGACAGTGACAGCTGCATTTGGTCTTGTTTTGGAGTATGCACGAAATTTTCCCATTTATGCATTTTCTGTGGGTCGTCTGACCGTGTATACATATGTACATAAGTGCGAGTGTGTGTGAGTTAGTGCTGGGAACGAAAGTGGGTCAAACTGCAACTGCATTGAATCTTTTTGTCTGCGCTGCAGTAAAATTTTTGGGCTCCTTTTGCGTTTTTGTGTGTGCTCGAATATCCATTAACTGTATATGTCACAATCAATCAGTGTTGCCGATCTTCCGTCACTACATTTACTGTTATTGCATATACACATACGAAGATTGTGAATGTCACCAAAAAGGAATCAAAATTGGACTGAATAATAAATACATTTGGGGTATTTCTGTTTTTGTTTAAATTTTGCTTTCCGGTAGGATTCATGTGTATTTCGTTCAGCAACTAAGCAGACTTTGATTTATAAATAATTCTTGACTGGTTTATAATTTTTTTTATAAATACATAAATGTATTTATATTTTAAATATATATAAATATATTTATATTTATATATAAATTGTTTTACAGACTAAATCAAATTCAACTCGGCAAGAACAGTAAATTCTTCATCTCACTCTTACCGGGACTAAACTCAGCCGCTTAGCCAAACGCTTGGAACTCTAGCAATGGTCATGGATGCGACACAATCGCAACAGCCTTCGCCGCAATCGGTGGGACGCGAATTTGTGCGTCAGTATTACACGCTGTTGAACAAGGCGCCCAATCATTTGCATCGCTTTTACAACAACAACTCGTCTTTTATTCACGGTGAATCGACATTGGTTGTGGGCCAGCGCGAGATACACAATCGCATACAGCAATTGAATTTCAACGATTGTCATGCCAAGATCAGTCAGGTGGATGCCCAGGCCACGCTCGGCAACGGCGTTGTCGTCCAGGTCACTGGCGAGCTGTCCAACGATGGCCAGCCGATGCGTCGCTTCACCCAGACATTTGTCCTTGCAGCCCAATCGCCGAAGAAGTACTACGTGCACAATGACATCTTTCGCTACCAGGATCTTTACATCGAGGACGAGCCGGATGGCGAATCGCGTTCCGAAAACGACGAGGATCATGACGTTCAGGTCCAAGGGGTTGACCAGGCCGTCCAGGTTGTAGGCGAGGCCGCTCAACAGCCACAGCAGCTGTCCACTCAAGTGGTATTGCCACAGCCGGTCGTTCCCGTTGCTGCCGCTGGCGGAGCTGCTGGAGCGCCGCAGCAATTGTTTTATCCACTGCCAGCGGGCGCTGCTACTGGACGACCTGTGGCCGTTCTACCAGCTGCACCCCAAGCTGCAGCGGTGCCGTTGCCCGCGCAGTTCACGAACCCGCCGCCGCCAATCCAGAACGGAGTTGTGCCACACGATGAATTGCCACAGCAGCAAGGACCACCACAGGCCTTGGTTCAGGCCAACGTCTCGCCTCTGGTGCAGCAGCAGCCAAGTGGACCCGTGATGCTGTCCAATGTGGGTATTGTGCAACCAGTGCCAGTGCAGCCAGCTGCAGCCTTCCAGCATTCGCCGCTTGTCTCGGCACCACCTCAGCTAATACCCCAGCAGCATCAGCAACAGCAGCAGCAGCAACCACCGCAGACTCTGCAGCAGCCGTTGGAGCCGGAGGAGCCAATCAACAATGACGCCAAGGTGAGCCACTTGCAGAGGGCAACTACTCCAGTGGAGGACTTCAAGACCATTCATGAACAGCAGCAGCAGGAGAAGTACGAGGCCGCCAAGCAGCAGCAGAACGAGCCCAAGACTTATGCCAATCTGTTCAAGTCCACTTCATCGTCGCCCAGTGGCTTCGTGAATGCGGCACTGCAGCAACAACAGCAGTTGCAGCAACAACAACAGCAGCAGCAACAGACTCAGAGCACTGTATACACAACGTCTTCATCTGGCGGCGGAAGTGGCGGCCAGGCCAGCTACTCAACAACCGCATCTTCCTCCTACAACAACACCAACAACAATTCTCGCTTAGACAACGGCGGTCCACTGCCACAGCGCAACAATTTGATTAGGAACAAGGGTAAGTCACACTACCAAGAGGTGAAAAATATTCGCTTACATTTTCTTTTTATCCTCGATAGAATTCGAGCAACGTCGTCCGAGCAACGCACAACAGTTTGGCGATAATCAGCAGCTCTTCTTGGGCAATATTCCACACCATGCCTCCGAGGAGGAGCTGCGTCAGCTATTCTCGCGCTTCGGAAATGTTATTGACTTGCGTATTCTATCGAAGGTCGGCAAGATAATAACGGGCACACGCAGTCCACTAAACTATGGATTTATCACCTACGATGATGCCGAGGCGGTACAAAAGTGCCTGGCCAATTGCGTATGTAGCAATAGAATTCTATAGGACCTGATGATATATCTTTAACCATCTCTGACATTTGCAGCCCCTGTACTTCCCGGAAAATTCGCCCGACGGCCAGAAATTGAACGTGGAGGAGAAGAAACCACGCATGCGCAATGACATGCCACCCCGTCAGCCGATTGGCGGCAACAATGTGAATAATATGGGCCGCAACAACATGCGTGCCGGTGGCGGCAACAATGGACCGCGCATGGGCGGCAATAATGGTGCTAGCTTTGGACAGCGCAACGACAATCGCAGCGGCGGTGGCAATCAGTCCAATGGACCGCTGCGCGGTGCCGGCAATGGACAAACCGGTGGCGGCAATTATGGACGCCGTTAAAATGCAGAGTAGAATCTGCACTAGTTGGCCACAGGCAGTCGATGGCCGACACATCTAAATTATACCAACAACAGCAACAACAACAACAACAACCCAACGTCAGCATCGATTTCTTCCATAATGCAAACAATCAATTACCATCATTGACTTACACATTCACACACACATAATCACACACACACATGCGCACGCACTGACATCCGCCACACATCCACGCACACTCAGCAGTAGCAGTATCATCAGCAGCAGCAAGGACAGTAGACAACGCAAAGGAAAAAATATATTAACGATTTGTCTTCATGTTAAATGCGCTCCCTCGAGCGTTAACAGCTCCTTTGAAGGAGGCGTCGTGCTGCAATGAATTTATTTAAGCAATTGGATCGTCCGTTAATTAAGCTTGCTTTTACGCAATTCGTTTTCCCTTCTCTTTTCCCTTTCATAAGCCAGCTCGTGCCAAAAAGCAAAATTCTGTGCAAATTTTTGTTGTAAACCTAATTCTAAAAACCAAACAAGCTGCAGCACGACCTCCATAAAAACGAAAAACTACGCAAAAAAAAAGGAGATATAAATATAAAAAGATCGCGCCAACATGTCTATTATAAGGAAACCCACCACAAATACATGCATACATCTGCACTCGCCTACATACACATACACTCACACCCCCACACTGACATACTCACACATAAGAACAACTAACTCACACACTCACACAGTGTCACAGAACTTAGTGTAAATGTAAACTTTAATTTTCAACTATCATTTAAATTCGTAATTTTCAAAATTTTAACTATAAGTTAACAAGAGAAATGCTATAAAAAAAAACGAAAGGAAATGCAAAAGCGCATGTTTTTGTTTGTTTTGATTTTAATACAAATTACTTAAGCACTTAATGAATTCAATTATATTAAATGCGAATCATTACAATTAAAAACTAAAGAGAAAAGAAGATAAAACTTAGCTAAAAAAAAAAAAAAATCTTAAAACAAACAAAAAAAGCAAAATACTTTTTAAAAATGTAATAAAAAAAGCAAAATAAAGACTTAAAAACATAACATAAAAAATTAAAATTAAAAAAAAAAACAGTAACAGAAGAAATTATGTAAAATCGATTCGGAAAACCACTCAACTAAAAATTATATGTAGCGGAAGACCTCAACGACAAGAAACACTCAGACTTAAGTTCATATAAAGCAGCGTAGCACCGTGTGCGTTGCCGCATTTTCACGCCTCTCTCCTCTCCCATACACACACACATACATATGCCTACACAGTTTTCAGTTTATTTGCCAGCATGTAAAACCTAGCTAGTCTCTATATAAAAAATAATGGAACGAGGAAATTGTTGAAAACTTGAACGGAGAAAATGCGGTGCCGTCACGTGCACAATCGGCGGTTAGCGCCGGGTCTTTCACATGAATTGCAAGTTCGTAAACCAAGCTAAGTCAAGTAACTTAAACGATTTGGTGTTTTCCAACACAGTTGTGAACTATAAAGTTTAGTACATATTTTTTAAATAAAATCTATAAAACGAAAAAAAAAATTAAATGAAGTAAAAAGAACCGTGTAAGAACTCAAGCTACTAAAAATTTTTCTCAAGGTAAATCAAGCATATATCTAACAAGAGATGATAAATATATATATATATATACATTTATATACAGACGAAAACTTATAATGTTAACTTTTAGACCTTCTAAACAAACACAGAAACATGCCTGCATCAGAAACTGAAAATTACTTTCATAATTCGCATAAATAAACACAATTCACATTTATGTAATTATTTATAACATTGATTTGTGTACGCAAATTTTTAATATATATGTTTGAACTCTTTACCAACTCGATTAGTAAATTTAAATTTTTGTTTAGCTTTGAACATATCATTTGCGCCGTTAATTGCGCTCTAACTAAATCTTAGATTATTTTTTCTGGTTTATGTTTATTATTGTTTTTTTTTTAGTGTACCAGAAAGTAACGTTGGCACTGTTATCGGGGCGTTAAGCAATTTATAGAACATTTTTAAATTTAACAAAATGTTAGTGTTCAAATCTTAGCTCAAAAACAGTGTTAAAAGTGCTTGCAAAATAACGGAGGAAAAAATGAAAGAAGAAACAAAAAAAGAAAAAAAGTAAAATAAATGAAATATACAAAACGATATATGCAAGTATCGTTCATGCTCATTTCTAAGTAATACAACTATAAAAAAAATAAACAGTTTGTAAAAATAAAATACAAGAATAAATCTAATTTAATTTATAGGTATACAATTACGAATAGTTGTAAATCAAAAGTAAAATTGAAAAATTGGGTATGCTTACCAGAAAAGTCTTTGGAAACTGATTTTCATAATTGAACTTTGTACTCTATAAACGTATTAAGAAGTCCTAGATGAAACGCAATACTAGGGAATCGCCATCGAAATATAAAGCATAAAAATCACAAAAATTATTTAATATTAATAATAATATGTTTATGAGTTAAGCAAAGTTTTCTGGTCAGCTTGCCCACTAGTTCCAAATAATCAATAAAAACGTACTCAAAACACCAAGAAATATTAAAGAAAGAAAAGAAAAGAGAAATGTGTTTTCAGCAGCAAATAAAACCCATTTATTTTTTAACAAAAACAAAAACAAAAAGATTTTTGTATTTTAGTTAAATATTTATTTTTGAAATTAATTTATGTTGAAACCCGCATGAAGTTGGCATTTAACTGAAATTGATGCGCACAAAGGCAAACTTTGTTTGCATAATTTTAATAATACAACAAATATATATATATAATTAAATTTAAAAACCACTCATGAATCCATTAAACAAAAAACAATCACAGAAATTCATTAAAAATCTACAAATACAATTCAGTGGTGCGTTTTTTACCTGTTTCGGGTCTAAAACATTACACATTAAAAAATGAATTAATGAAATTATGTTTGAAATAAAGTGAGAGAAAAAACAAATAGAACTTTGCGATGAAAAGTCTACAAAAAGTGCAAACGTTTTTATTTATTTATATCAGTTGAACATGTCAGGTGTATTTGTTTATCCATCAATGTAAATAGGATACAACAATAATAGTAGTATTCCTTGCAGTGTTAGTTACAATATGTATATGTATATATATTTGTTTATAGATGTGTGTGCGGTTGGTATTCGTAATGGGCATTAGATGGCTGAAATGTGTTATGTATTTGAAATACATTCACGAGTTGTACATTGAATAGCATACACATGTATATAAATATATATACATATATATATATAGATCTGTAGTGAGTGATACATATATGAATAATGTGATTTCTCTTGAAGAGCAGACTTCTTAAATGCCTAAAAGTAAATTAAATTTGACAGAATAATTACGACTATTATTGTTAAATTTGTAGATTCACATACCATAGGCAGGTGTTGAAATATCGTTAGGCCCGGAGCTCATGTGGTTGGTCTGGGGAGTGCCAAAGTTGTATCTGCCTGTTGGTTTGAAGACCTTATAGTCCTTGGCCAGCCATTTCTTCTCAACATCGACAGCAGTTGGAGTCTCATTAGCATTGGCATCGCCAGCCGGTGTCTGCTTCTTGGTAGCCTCTTCAGCTTGAACGGACTTGTACTCATTCTTCGGACGTTCAGCTGGCAGCGTCTGAGCCGGAATGGGCTTCTGGGCACCTTTCGGTTGCCATGCGATTGAGCTGTAACTGTTTCGGGACCACTCCGAGTTAGCGTACGGCGGAGTGCCGTAGGCCCACCCGCCCTGAGAGTAGCCGTGCAACTGTTGTTGATGGTGCGGATAGTTGACGGGTGGCGGAACTGTAGGTGCCACATATGAGGCCCAGCCGTTAAAGAAGGCAGACGGCGGCAATGACGTTTGTGCCTGATACTGATTATAATTTGGATTATAGACAAAGTTGTCCATGGTGGTTGGCTGCGGTGGCGCATAGCCGGCGCAAGCAGCTCCTCCAATTGGCAAACGAACGCGTTTGCTGCAATCTAGCATCTGGGTGGATTTCTTTACCTCCACAGTGGCCATCTTAATCGAGTGCTTGCTTTGACCTGTGAAAAAAATTATGACCTTACAAAAAAAAAAAAAAAAAAACTTATATTAATGCTAGCTTACCCAGGGCACGAGCAGCACCAGCTGTATCCTCAAACTCTAAGAATCCAAAGCCACGCTTGCGTCCGGTCTCCTTGTCCAACAGCACCTTAACGCTGTTAATAGCACCGAATTGAGAAAAATATTCTCGCAAAGTACTCTCATCGTGGCAGTCCTTGAGGCCACCGAGAAATATCTTGTTCGTCTTGATATTGCTCAAATGGCCAATGGCCTTGTTGAACTCATGACGTGGAAAAGCACGTTTGGTGTCGACAGTTCTAGAGTATTGTGCATGTATGTATATATATATATATGTAAAATATAACCTTAAAGCAGGAGACTTACTTGCTGTCAATGATATGAGGACGGGCACGCTGAACATTCTCAACGGCAGCCGGCTCAACATAGGTCACAAAACCAAAGCCGCGAGAGCGATTGGAAATCGGATCACGCATAACCACAGCATCGGACACAACCCCAAATTGACTGAAAAATTGGCGCATCGTATCGGCGGTGGTATTAATGGAGAGACCACCGACAAAAATTTTGCGCAAATGCTCGTTGTTCTCCGATGCATTAACGTTGCTCTGATCCGAATTAGGCATTTCAGTGCCACCGTTACCAGAGGGGCGACCACCGATTTTGCGCTTCTGCAATCGGGCCGAATTTCACATTTGCAAAACTTAATTAATAAGATAATAAGGAATACATACCTCTTGGTAGAAGGGCGCATTTACAACCGAGTTATTCACCATTTTTGGCATGAAAACTAATTTTTGCTGCGGAACAATTAAAGAAAAGCACCAAAACTGAACTGGCTAAAAATTAAATGACAACGACAGAGCCGGAAAAGTTTTAAACGTCAAACAAGTGTTGCCGTATCTGAAATTTATCTACGATTGTAACTCCTTTCATGCAACCAGCTGGCAACCCTATTCAACTGCAAGGACTCATGGGGAAGATGACGTGTGCCTATCGAAGTAACGGTGGTTGTTCAACGAAGTGGCAACACATTTCTGGCACTGCCAACTTTAACGGAAAATAACAGCTTTTTAACGAACAGCGTTTCGAATGAAAGACCGTAAGATTTCTCTAGCTATCGATAATCGAATAACATTGACATCGTTAAACTGTTTAGCCATGTCGCCCGGAAGAGAAATTCAACTTTTACACAACTTCAAAATGCCCATTATCTCAACACAGAAAAACGTACTTTCTTTTGGTAAATAAATTTTATTTCAATTAAAATCGTTCAATATGACACAATCGAGATGGTTATTTACCTGAACTTACCTTTTAACTGAAGCTAGCGCCTCAGTTCAGTTCACAGCCAACCAAAATCCGAGGTGAGCCCAAGCTCCTTGGGAACCAGCAGATTGCCCGCATTGCAGAATATCCAGCATTTTGGGCAGTCTTGCAAAGAAATACGTATTGCATTAGTAAGCTGTTGCCAATTTGTTGTTGTTTAGGTATAAACTTTACGCGAAGTGCGGTAATTGCTATTATCTACACAAGCGCTTTTCTTCTTCTTCTTTTTTTTAAGGTTTCTCAATTAGATGTTTGCCTACCTTAGTGCAAAACTTACTAATAATTTTTGATTACTCTTTGCGAGAGCTATTCATTCCTCTTGCAGCGGGTTGGAGGGGGGTTTCTTCCTTTTCTTTTCTTTGTAGTCACAATTCGTGGGTGGGTAACATTAATTTTATTATCTCTTGATTTTGTTTTAACCTCGTAACGTACTAGATACAGAATAAATTTTTGCTTTTGGTTCTTTTGTACCAAGTATTAATTAGTGTAGCAGCTATATACGTCTTATGCACTAACAAGAATTGGTATGTAATGATTAATGGATATTTAAATTCTGCATTCTGCAAGTAACAAAATGATGTAATTCATATGTACAATCATTTTCGCATCTCCTTAGGGGGCTTAACAGGTTTTTGTTACGTTCACTGTTCTCTTTTTTCTCAAATAATATTAAATCAAATATATATATAGAAGGGCTTAACATATAAAAATTTATTACAAAATAGTTTTCTTTCTATATATTTGTTTAATTAAAAAATGTTTCTTGATTTGCTATAAAATTAAATTGTGGAAAGTACGAGACAATTGCATCTAAATCGAATATTCAAGGTACAATACCATTGATTTTCATTTTGATATAGGTATGTATATATATATAACACTGCTGGCCAGCAAAATCGGGCAACTTTATCCGCATGCAGAATGGATTCTCAAACAGAATTGTTGAATAAGATGCGTTTTTAAATAGTCAATTTTATAAATAAAATTATATAGTTTTAGTATATTTTTCGGACAGGTTTTTGTTTTCCTTTTTTTTTATGTGGATTTTTGTTGTGTAGTGTGGTTAATTTAGTTAAAACTAAGCGTTCATCAAGGTTCTTAAAATCCTAAACAAGAATTGATCATAAAAATTAAATGTATGTTTAGCTAGAGAGACAGGACATTAGCAATAAATTGTTGGTATTGTTGATTGAAGTGAGGTGCTCAGGTGTTCATATTATATCAAACATAATTATTTGCGTTTGATTTAATTTTCTTTTTCTTGCTTTTTATCGGGTTAGTTGCTTAGGCTGGTCTTGATGGCGATCAATGTCGATTGCCTGAGATCTGCATAGCTGCTGATTACTCGCTTTTACTCATTATCATTATCTTCTCTGCCTGCCTTGCCTTTCCCAAATTTCACTGTCTCTCACTGTCATTGAATGCCTGCCTCTGCCTGTCTCACTGCCTGTGCCTAGACTGCCTTTTTGTCTAGCTTGAACTGATTCTGTAAGTGTTTACCTATTTGCGAGAAAGGAGAAAATTTGCATTAGCGCATTAAAAACATGTTTTTGATTATCACAATTACTTCGATTCTTGTTTGCAACTACATTATTATTATTTTTTCGCTCGAACGCTTTAAAATGCAATCATACATATTTATACGTTTATATAAATAGAAGAGAATTTGATATGGAATTAATCGTATTTACCTTGATTAGTAACGTCTGTTTCCACCTATATTTCCGCCTTGAGTAGTGTTGTAATTGTTGCCACCGCCAAAACCACCCTGGCCACCACCGCCGCCTTGGCCACCACCTGAAAAACATTTAATTAGTCTAACTTTTCAAAAATATCAGTAATCCGTTGACTCACTCTTGTTGAAGCCACCTTGGTTGTAAGGCGCTGGGCGATTGTTGCCAAAGTTACTGTTACGCTGTGGGCCACCACCGTAGCTCTGTTGGTAATCGTTGCTGAAGCTGCCACCAGCATTGCCGCCGCCCCAGTTGCCGTTACTGTTGCCACCGCCGCCGCTGTAGCCACCGCCACCGCCATTGTTCCAGCCACCTCCGCCGCCGCTATTACCGCCCTGGTTATTCCAGGGACCACTCTGTTGGTTCCAGCCGCCAGAGCCGCCTTGGTTGCCTCCAAAGTTGCCATTATTACCAAAGCCTCCGCCGCCGGAGCCCCAATTACCATTTTGACGATTGTTACCCCAGCCGCCGCCTTGGCCGCCGCGATCACCACCTCGTCCGCCGGCACGTCCACCGGGGCCACCACGACCGCCACCGCCGCCGCCACCACCACCTTGACGATCCATATCCTGTTTAGCAATGGCTTTCTTCACATCAAGCGTTTTGTTCTTGATGGTGTGCGTCTTCTGCAAGATAATTTTGTCCACGGGGTCGTAGTCATCGAACTCAATAAACGCAAAACCGCGCTTTTTGCCCGTATCTTTATCGGACACAATATTCACGCCCACAATTTGTCCAAACTCCTTGAAATACTCGCGCAAGCATTCCTCGTCATGATCGTCACGCAGACCGCCCACAAACAATTTTTTAACCGTGGCGCCGGCATTGGGTGCATCAATTTCCTGCCGTGGCACAGCACGCTTTGGCTCCACAGTGCGTCCATCGATTTTATGAGGACGTGCATTCTGCGCATTGTCAATCATATATGACTGTGAGTAAGTAATGAAGCCGAAACCGCGAGAGCGTTTTGTTTTGGGATCCTTCATGACCACGACATCGACGATATTGCCCCACTTCTCAAAATGCGCTTTAAGGCCCTCATCGGTGGTTCGGTAGTCCAAACCGCCAATGAACAATTTGCGGAGCTGCTCGGGTTCAGAAATTTGCTGCAGAAAAGTAAACAACAACAAGGTACAGTTAGTCACAAGTGAAATCAATAAAAAATGCCGCCCGCCATTTTTTTTCCATATTTTCATTGACTCATTTAACAATAATGCTAAAACAGTAAGGCAACCGGAAACATTTTAGTTTCTTTTTTTTTTATTTGACCTTCACTATTTCGTAAATAGAGAATATTACGTTGTAAATGCACATACTCAGCAAAATTAGAAATGCGATTTTCATATTTCTTCAATGTGTCGGCATCGGCATTTTTTGCATGCGAATTTATAACAAACTTTACGCTCACCTCATCATTGTCGTCATAGTTTCCATTCGAATCGTTTATATCAGCCATTTCACTTGTTATTTTTTAGTTTATTAATTGTTCAACGATTTTCTTCGGAAAAAATATTTATTTTTTTTTTTAAGCAGACGCCCAGTTCACTTACACGTACAACAAGAGAAAAAGTTAGTACCTGAGTGCTGAAAAATGAGCTGGAAAAATGGCGACCACGAATCTGACAGCAGATGCCGGCCGAGATGTTCAATTATGCGATAGTCACTGTTATATACCGAAACTGTAACTGTTAAGCGGGATTTTGAATTATGGCTCAATTACTTCACGAAGTGTATGTCATTGTACTGAAACTTATTATTTACTCGTCATCCTTTCATACATCAATAATTATAGAACTATTTATTATCCTATTGTATATTAAATATAGACACGTAACTACACTAGTTGTGTGTAAAAAACTCGTGACAAGTACCTATCGAATTGTTTTATAATATACCAGGGCTGCGCAACGACACATAATGCTGACGCCGCATTGAAGCGGCAGAGTAGTTTTGAGTTCAGTGTCATTTCCGTAGAAATTGCGTTGAGGTTGAGTCTGCATTATTTTCGTCTGACGTGCGGTGCGTAAAAAAAACTAGAAAAAGTGTTTAAATCTAGAAAAGAATATTAACAATAAATACTTGTTAATAAACGGTACGTGAATAAGTTGTGTATTATAATAATTAAGAAAAAGTGGTAACGAAGCAGTTATAAATATTTTTTTTTTCGCTGAAAAGTTCTGTACCCGGTGGACAACGTTGACATCGGCGCCGCCATCTTGGCAAATACACACATACTATACATGAATTTCACTCACCCACCCAGCCATGCATACATGTTTAAAAATATTAAAATTGCCGAAAAAAAAAAAAAAAAACAGTTCTTAACCTCCTGATAATTTACAGCATAATCAGCAACAAATATGGTTGGATCACGCGTTTATGTTGGCGGACTGCCCTACGGAGTCCGCGAACGCGACTTAGAGCGCTTTTTCAAAGGCTATGGACGCACTCGTGATATACTTATCAAGAACGGCTATGGCTTCGTGGTAAGTAGTCAAAACAAAGAGGGAAAATAGTAGAGCGACCAAAAATTGATAAATCGATAATTAATTTAATTTGCAGGAATTTGAGGACTATCGTGATGCAGACGATGCCGTGTACGAATTAAACGGGAAAGAACTGCTAGGGGAACGGTAAGTTTAATTAATACGACAATTATGCTTAATATAGAAAATAATTATATGTATATATATCTTTCCGAAATATTATAGTGTTGTTGTTGAGCCAGCTAGAGGCACAGCGCGTGGCAGTAATCGGGATCGTTACGATGATCGCTACGGCGGGCGCCGCGGTGGAGGCGGCAGATATAATGATAAGTAAGTACAGCTGCGACCGTTAAGTTTAGATTAGCTATTTTCTGCTTTTCTCATTCGTTCAATGAACGCAAGACTGTGGACCCGTGGCTAAAACTTGACAAATTTCAATTGTGTTTACTTGAAAAGTTTACATAACATGCAATACTCCATTTATATAAATACTTGACGAGTAATTTTCGATCGTTAAGTGCACAAGTAATGTTATCTCATCAGATTATCTGTCAGTTTAGCTACTTTTGGGTCCACAATAATAGTGATAGTCCCACTCATTCTCTAAAGACACTGACATGCTGTTTATATTTATATATATATGTTAATATAACTTTTCGTTTTTGCTAATTATGATATACATATATTAATTTACTTACATTCTGCACGTCTTAATAATTTCATGCATATAATATTTTATTAATTGAATTTTCCGCGGTACGCCCTTTGCGACTGCCTATCCCAGTCCTAATTCTCTTTCGTTTCTTTGAAATGCTTTTGATTTATGCTCTCGCCCTTTGGCTAAGAAGTAGCATCTACAATTTGCACAATATTGTACATATATATAAAAAATGATTTGAGCAGCAGCGCAGTGTCAATACTAATTTTGAATTCATTAAATTATTCACCAGAAACAAAAATTCCAGATCATCCTCTCGTTATGGGCCGCCATTGCGCACTGAGTATCGTTTGATTGTCGAGAATTTATCCAGCCGCGTTAGCTGGCAGGTAAGCTTTCTTAATTTTCATACAAACACACTAAAAACCTATAGCTTAAACTGTAGAGTAGACTGTATTTAGAAGTAACAACTATCTAACTTCTTAAATGATCTGATCGGATGCGTCAGTTTCAAAGAGCTAATCAATCTATCCATAAACTATATGTTTAATATAAGCGAAGCACTTCCCCGTTTCACCTATTTTTTATGATTTTTTTAAAAATCCCTTTATAAGTTGGTGATGCTCCCCAAAACCATTTTGTTTTCTTTCAAGTAGCTTAGTTTACCCTTATCAATTATTGGAGCTGGAAAACTAAGGGATATGGTCTCTAATTTTGAATGAATTATATATTCATTTAACAATTAACATTAACATTGAAGCAAATTAAATAATAATAGTTCATGTCCACATTGAAGGCTTTCCAGCTCCGGTAAATGAGGATTGTCTATTATGTTTAAGCTGTACAGTTGATTTAGCCCTAAGCAAATGTAAAACAATGCAAAATGTTCGTTAACAACTCTGGTACTGATCGTTGCAATCCCAACAATTATTTTTTTCACACCAACCAAAAAATAAAAGAGTTTGATGTGTATCTGTTACTGAACCGCCCCAGAGCTTAGAAGAGAGTGACAAATAATACAGGCATAGAGAATCGGTGCCACAAACCGAGCTGAACACAATATAAAAAAAAAACGAGCTATGACCAAATACTTCGTCGATGTACGATATAATAAGGCATGGCCGGGGGCCGCAACTAGTTACATACATGTGTTATAAATCGGATGAAATGCCACTAAAAATCGAGAGACAGGCAGCAGAACACGCACGCAACGCATATAAAAACTAAATGATTCGACGCCTGACAGCATCCCACGTTATCAGTGTCGGTCGCTTTA
This sequence comes from Drosophila navojoa, assembly GCF_054131105.1. NCBI lineage: Eukaryota > Metazoa > Arthropoda > Insecta > Diptera > Drosophilidae > Drosophila > Drosophila navojoa. The sequence continues at coordinate 2,688,827 of NC_142890.1, forward strand.
TGAAAGATCTTCGCTTGGGTCACATAACAAACGATATATTCCCTTTAAAACCATCTCCCAACCAAACACACACTTGGTCATCGCGCTGTCGTCATCGCCTTCGCCGCCGTCGTCGTCGTCGTTGATGCCTCGTCGTCATCCAAGCCAAAGAAAAAAAAAAAACCATAAAACTGATGTGAATTGTTTTGGGCTAACAAGAGGCCAGCCTACGCGCAACGTCAAGAATATGTTATTACCGTACTGCGTAGGCTAGCCTCTTGTACTCTGAGAATTAGGTATTTAAATGAATAAGCATTCACAATTTAATTTAAAAAATTATATAAAGAATTGTCAAATTCCTTATAGCGAATGTGAGAGTTTTGAGGTCGTATGAGAGGGATTGAGAGATGTTAACAAAGTAACTAAACAGTTAGATGCGATGGGATGATGATGACTGATGATGACATGACGATGATGATACTGGCTGAATCTTTAACGCGTTTACTTCATCTTCGGTTAGACAAAGTGCAGCACACACAATGCATCCAATACTAGCGACAACATTTGCCAATTCGGTGTCTGTGTTCTTCCCCCTTACTACTGGCCCGACTTGGCCTGGCTCTGGCTCTGGCTCTGGCTCCAGCTCTGGCTCCGGCTCCGGGTCTGGCTGACTATCGACTAGAGACTCTTGGAGCAGCTATCGCGCCATCGTCGCACATCGACGCCAACGACGTCGTCCAGCCTAGCCTCAGAGGCGATCCCCCAAAACGTATTTCTTATTTTTACAGTTCGCTTATGTGTGAGGCCATAAAAGAGAGACATGAGAGATGCCGCCGCCTGGTTGACTGCCTGGTTGCATATTGTTGTGTACTGTGCGTACTGTGCTGCTTGCTCTACACTGTTGTCACTGCTCGCTCTCTCACCCACAAATCCCGTCTGCGGCCGCGGCAGTGGTGTTGGCTCCCTGGCAACTGTTTCTGACTGTGCGTTCATTTGGGTCCCACGATAACAAAAAAACAAAAGTACAACAAAAAAACCGAATACCACAAACGTAGCACAAAAAAAAAAAACACTATTTTTTTTATAAATGCATTCATTCAAAATAATGTTAAACACCATAAACCATAACGAAATATCAAACGTTTGCCCGACTGACTGGCATGGCTTTGATGCGATTTTCGGGTTGCTGGCCTGGCCTGGTCGCCAACATGATGATCATATGATTTGATGGTATAGATGTGGAGCTCTCGATCTTCTCGCTTACTGCTCCTTTGATGAGGTCGTGCGGTCCAACCAAGGGCCGACAGTAACTAGGCAGACAAACAAAACTCTCGGTGTTGTGCGATAAAAGCGATGTGTGTGTCCTCTCTCTGAAAGCGCATTAAGTAAGAACTCAATTACAACTTATGTTTTAATTTTGATCAAGAAACCAAAAAAAAAAATATCTTTATAAATATATACATATATGTTACATATAATTATGCTTACGTTTCGTACCGCGTGCAGCAGCCAATACAAGCAATGAATATTTCGACCGAACTGGCGAACTGTTGTGCTCGATTCTGACTGAACTCTCTGGCAACGGCGCAACTGGCACTTGCACTTCTACCCCCATAAAACTACCCCCACAAAGTACATTAGGCAGGCGATGCGAGGGCGATCACATCATTCATACCAGTGAGAGAAAGACAGAGACAGAGAGAGTGTGACAGATTGAGAGGCAAAGAGGGCAGAGCTTTGGTTAGGAAGGCCCAGTTCCACATAACTGTTGCGCATATATAGCATTCAGCGATACCAGCTCGGGAATATATTCAAACTGCTTGGTCTGCACGCTGTATTTGATTTGTCTAGATGAGCACAAAACTGTCGATGGCTATATTTTATACTAATTTACAAATTGTTTTTCGTATTTGTGCGCTATCTGCAGGATCTGAAGGATTATATGCGCCAAGCTGGCGAGGTTACCTATGCTGATGCCCATAAGCAGCGTCGCAACGAAGGGTAAGTTGATTATTAAATTTTATATCGAATTCAATTAACTAATATTGAGTTTTTCATTTCATTTCTAGTGTGGTCGAATTCGCCTCGTTGTCGGACATGAAGACCGCCATTGAGAAACTCGATGATACCGAGCTGAATGGTCGTCGTGTGCATTTGGTGGAGGATCGTCGTGGTGGACGCAGCGGTGGTGGCGGCGGTGGCGGTGGTGGTGGCGGCGGCGGTGGTGGACGTGGCCGATCACGTTCGTCTAGCTCGCGTTCACGCTCTCGCTCTCGCAGGCGTTCTCGCTCTCGCCGCTCGTCGCACTCGCGCTCGAAGTCACGCAGTCGCTCCAAGTCTCGCGGTGGACGCTCCAAGTCAAAGTCCCCAGTCAAATCGCGTTCTCGCTCACGTTCGCGCTCCAAGTAAGTTCAATTACTCGTTAGAGCCTTATTTTCATTTGATAACAATCTATTATTTCTTCTGTTGCAGCAAATCTCGTGATGTGTCCAAGTCAAAGTCAAAGTCTCGCTCTCGCACTCGCTCCCGCTCGCCCAAGCGCGACTCACACTCACGCTCACGCTCTAACTCTAAGCGTGAGTCACGTTCCCGTTCACGTTCAAAGTCGAATCGCCGTGATTCGCGTTCTCGGTAAGTAGCTTTAAATGTTTGTGAGTTTTATGTGATATATTTTTTCTTTTTGTGCTTTCTTTGATTTTGTTTGGGATGCGCAGACCGTGTTTGGTGGCCCCAAATATTTAATATATATATTAAAATGTTTTTCAACAACTTTTTTTTTTGCAGTGATCGTTCCGCATCGCCCGATAATAAGTCGCGTTCTCGTTCTCGTTCACGTTCAGCATCGCCGAAGAATGGAAACGCTTCACCGGATCGCAACACCGAAAGCATGGATGATTAGATTAGTTAGCTGTCCCATTAATTATAAAAATATTGATTTTAGTTTTCGACTATTTACTATAGAAAAACAAATACAGACACCCCCATCCACCAAAAACACTTGAAAACAAAGGAAACACTCAAACAAACAAAATAAGCAAAAACATTGCGAACATCTTTTATCCACTACCAAACATCGTAAACATTTTTTTAATATTTAAAAATTATGTTTTAAGTAAACATTCGACAGACATGGCTAGCCCCAAAATCAACACGATTGTAACACACAGCAAAGGACAGGGACAATGGACAGTCGGTCGAACAATTTTCCATTGATTAATTTTTGTGCAAAGGCATCAGAAATTCTTGCCTAACAAATTGTTTAAACCAAATTATAACACGTTTGTCTTTACAAATATATTTCAATAAAAGCCGAATGGATTACTTATATACAAACTGAACATGTGAACTTGTATTTTCGTCTGGGTCTTGGGTGTAGATCAAAAAGAATTCTTTATGAAATATATGTTTATATAAATTTTGGTATTTATTTTTGAATTTGAATATACTTTTTGGAATGTATATTACAAAGTCTTTTGATTTGAATTGTTTCGCTTTATTTTTAATGAATTAAAATTACAATTTGTTTTATTTGTTTCATTTAGAATTGAGTAGCTAAATTTCTTATTTGTGAAATTGTTTAAACATATACGATACGATAACTACTAAAAATTTGAAATAAATTGTATATTAAAAAGTCGTATTTTATAATATTCATTTTTGTTTTTGTTTTTTACCCTTTTGATAATACAGAATTAAGTACATAACTATTTTAGAACTTCAGTAGCTTTTTTTTGTGTTTAAAGAATATCGGTAATTACGTTGACTAAAATATTTACAAAGCACATAAGGAATTGTTCTGGAAATTATGTTTTTTCAAAAAATGGAAGAATCGAATTTGCTTAAAATTGTAGCTGGGATTTATCTATTCTAAGTGTGAACAAAATGGAAACGTTTGAGGGAGTTGAGGATCTGCCTAATTTACGGGACTACGATGTGCACAGTGGGCGTGGCATCCACATGTACGCCTTTCTGTTTAAATCTATATGTTTGGCACTCTTTGGAGACAATTGAGCACTTGGCTTTCATTTGACCTTGGCGTTGTTTATTATTTACTTGTTATGCGACTACTAACTATAGTATGTATATTTAGATGTAGCATTATTAAACTAATATACCGCTCATTATAATTAATAATCATAAGAAATATAATAATATATATACGAATAAAATGGGCTATCTTCTAATCAAAATTATTAAGCAATGTAATTTCACTTGTATATATATAATAAATATTTACAGAATTGAAATTTGACACGGCTCTGAAAACTATTTGGAGGTCTCTATATATGGGTATTTAAGTGCAGCCTAGTCTGGTGAATCTCACTATATATTTCGATATTTTGACAAAGAGAAAGAGAGCGATTGAGAGTGTGAGTGTGTGGGTGTGAGATAGCCGGAGTTATTGATCAATCGGAGTTTTGTCTATCGCTCGGAAATGGCAGTGGTTAAGATCAATTTTCTAGTGCCCTAAGTCAATAATATACACATAAGATATAGCTAGCTCTCTAATGCTTATCAGCTATATGTATGTATATCTATTTATGTGTATGTGTGTGTGTATACATAGATGGTATTTATGCACTAATTTACATTGTAAATGCACATAAATTTTAATTTCGCAAACGCACAAGATTTTTGCACATTTCAATTTAGCATTTGTTTTTGTTTTCTTTTTTCAATTTGTTATATTCACTACGCTTCAGTTTCAAATTCCATTAGGTTTAAGTACAATGTATCAGAGAAAGTTTATCACTTTAATTATATTTAAGTCGTTTTTTTTTTTAGGTTTTTGCTTGCGGGGCACAATTGGAGGGCGGGACGAGAGGGCGTGGCCACATTCGTTGCTCCAAACTTAGTTATCTAAATGCGAAACGATAAAAGTGATACATTGCGCTTGAGCAATTTGTGCGGCGGCTTGTGCGGCGAACGATTCTCGGTATCATCGACCACATCCAGACCAATGCCCATGCCCATGCCCATGCCGAGGTGGCTGCCAGTCATGATGCCGCTGCCATTGAGGGCGCCAATTGTGTGCATGCTCTGCGTATCATAGTTCAGATCCTGCATGGGCACCACCTCCGGCAACAGGTGTCGTATGTGCGTGGGCGAACGACGCAGCTTGTACTGATGCCTGTTGAAATAGCAAGAGTAAATGCATAATATTATTAACTAATGTAGACAAGTGATAATAATAATGGATTAATCATATCACTTAAGACTTTAAACATGCAGATTACATAAATAAATAAATAAAACTTCTGCTTACTCTGCAACGTTTGCGCTGGTCGCGTTTTTATGCCTGTTGCCAGCAGAGTCAGAATTTAATCAGGTTTAAAAAACATTGAGACATCAAACAAAGCCAAAGAGAGTTACACGGCATCAACATAAAATGCAAAGCCACAGCAGATAAAGAATATTCATGAAATGCATTACAATATTAAAACATACATATTTATATATATTTATAAATATTTAAACTTTGTCGTGTATGTGTTGATTTTCACCAATCAATACATTTTCTTAGCACACGAGATGTGAGCAGGAAATTGTCTGTATGTATGTATATGTATTTATCTATGTATATGCTTATGGGTGCCGCCCTCGAGTCGGAGACGGAAAGCGACACCCCACAGTAATGGATTGCTGTAGATATACAGACAAGAGCCTGCTCACATTTCGTGTACATTTTTTATAATCATCAAATACAAAGATAAAAAAATAATAAATATATAGGTATTGAAACAGTTTTATATACAATTATCAGTAATAAAAAGAGTAACATTTATACAGATAAAAAATTAAAGAGTAAAATTTGTAAGGACTGTCAGAAAAACCAAATGACTTTTTCCAGGCATATTTATTTATTATATCTGGCTTATTTATATAAAAATTCTAGCCTTGCTGATATGAGAGGAAGTATGCTAAATTTAAAATATATGTATGTACTTAAATACATACATATATGATTAACCCCTTAAGCTATAAATTCTATTCCCAAGTCTGAGTCTCTATGTCAAATGCCCCGCCTTGTTCGTTCACAGGCTCTTCTCTTGCATAAGTATTCTGAGCTCGTAAAGATGGAAGCGGAAACGGAAGCGGAAGTCGTACAATCACACACAGATAGAGGCACACACACACACAAGCAACACCACCCCCACTCTGTCTAGAGGATGCTAATTGGTCTATGTCTGGGCCCTTTCAGCTTACATCAGACTTAAATCTTATATCCCGTTTTACATACTTTTTATGTCGATTGCCATTGAGGCAGATGCAGCGGCAAGAGCACATCGAGGATGTATTCGTGCCGTTCAGAGATTGGCCATCGTGTCCCTCGTAGCCGCTCAATATGGAACCGTTGGATGTTATCACATCGCCCTCCAGTTTGACAGCCACTTGAAGTGCCTGTAATATCACATCGCGTGCAATTAGTAGATATTTAGATTTAGATATAGCTAAGATATAGATTGAAGCGCAGTTTGTTGTGAATGGAAAGTGTGTTGTTGTTGTCTGCAGGCTGTTATTGTTGTTGTTGTAATTGTAATTGTTGTTGTTGACATGAAAAATGTTTTTGTACAGTGTCGAGCGTACTGAATTGATAGTAGTAGAAGTTGTAATAGTTGGAGTATTTGTTTAGTCAGAGTAGTAAGTAGTAGATATATTTTTAATTTAGCTCAAAGAACCACCAGCAATCACCTCATTGGTCCATAAAGTGGACTTGGTCATAAACTAAGCGCGCGCGCGTTTTGCATTTGTTTCATATTTCGTTAAGTCAAAAGCAACCGAAAATATGCCAAAAAAGATACAGAAACAAACATATTTATATAAATATATATATGTATATATATATTCGATGGTCGATTAAGAGATTTCTTTGTAATAAATTGATTTAAAAAAATTAAGGAATTCAAATACAATTCTTACAAATAGTAAAAGAACAAAATCGAGAATTGTGCACGAATAAATTTTTAAAAATTGACAAATTGTGCTTTATAAAATTGGCAAGCATTTAGTTAAATTTCAATAAAAATATTTGATTTTTGTTTGTTACGAAATGAGTGAAAAAATGTTGGTAAACGCATTTGAAAGATTTGTAAAGGGGAATTAGATATACTCTGCAGTTAGAGGTCAGAAAGATATACGAAGTTAAGTATTATTTAGGGCGCAGTGAGACTAATAGATATAAGTTTAAGATTAGAAAAGCTTTTTACTACCAACTGCTCAACTTGATAAATGTAATTGTATTATTACTCTTTTTTTTTATAAAAAAACAGTCCGCAAGTCTACATAAGAAATAGGAATGGCATGGACAATATTGATGAAAAGAAATGGGCATCAATTGAGGCTCACCTGCATGGCCTGGGCCTCGTCGCGTCGCTCATCCTCGGTATTCATTGTAACAAACCTTAGTACTAACAGATTCAGTGAGGCGGCAACAATTGCCAGGCCGAATAGTATAAATATCAGTGCGAACATAACATATTCGGGTTTTCGATTTAGTGCATTGTCCTTCTGCAAAGCTACCATATCGCCGAAGCCTACAAAAAATAACATTTACATATGTAAAATATATAAATAAATTAAAATTATTCTATAGAAATATGTTGAGTAAACTGAATTCCAATAATTACGTATTTGAAAACTATTCTCTAGCATAACTTACGTATCCTTCGAGACAATAACTATTCTCACCTATTGTGGTTAAAGTAATAAAACAGTAATATACTGAATCAAAGTAGCTCCAGCCCTCAAATCTTGAAAAGGCCGCAGCACCACCCGCAATCGTCAGTGAACTGAGCGTCGTGACAACGCATATAAGGTCCACCTCTGAGGCAACCGTTCGTTTGCAGCGCAGCGATGTTCGCACCGCCTGGATGACGAAACTGAAATGGAATGCAAATTATAGAATATACTTTAAGCATATTTATAATATAAATATATGTTTTTTTATTTTTTGTACCTGCTCAGTCTATTCACTCTTTCTCCGATACTCTGAAACATAACGAGACCCAAGGGTATGCCAACAATTGCGTAGCACATGGTAAACAGCTTCCCGCCACGGGTCGTTGGCGTAGAGTGTCCATAGCCTGGAAATTTGTAAAGAATTTAAATATTAAATACATTTGAGAAAATGCTTATATTTGCTATATAGTGTATATGAATACATATATTATATACTGACACTGGAGCCCGAATACTCCATGCTTTAATTTATAGTTCAATAATCTTATAAAATAAGCAACAAAATTAAAAATATATTTGGGAAGTAAATTTTTGCTGGGTTAATTAATATATGATAATATGGAAAAATAAATAATATCCTAAGAAGTTTTAAAAGTGAGTTTTTTTTTTTGTTTTAATTTTTGTTATAAATAAAATAAAATAAATAAATATATATTTTTTCAAATAGATAAAAATAAAATAAATAAATCAAAGCACAAATTTATTTAGAAATTCTTTCAGCAGCTAGTTTTCATCAAATTATCAAATTAAGATAGGAAAATAATAAAATTATAATTTATGTAAACATAATATAATTATAATTTAAGTAAGTTTAATCAGCTGATTTACCAATTGTTGTTAACACTGTCGTTGCATAATAGAATGCGCCAGTGAACTTCCATTGCTGGCCAGCCTTGTGTGGCTCTGATTTGAGCACCACCGTCTCCATGACCTTAAAATCCTCCTGTGATATATTGTATTTGCGTATTATGCGATCCTCGACACCTGCCGTAATGCAATCACAATAATGTATTATATATAGTTGTATAATTTATAGATTAAATAATGCTCACTTTGCAACGCCTCCCAGCGTCGTTTTTCCGTCTCCGATTCGAGGGCATCAAAGACGGCGGCACCCACGAGTAGATAGGTAAATGTACACACGATCAGGGATATCGTGCGCACATTTTGTTTCTTCATGCTTCATTTAGGCGAGGTTATTGGCTATGAACATGCATTTCATTCACAATAGACAGTCGTTGTGCCCTCCTCGCTTCAGCTCCTGGCTGCTGGCGGCGTCTTCTCTTGCGGTTGTACGGTTTATTGCTATTGTGACTAATCCAGCCGCTGTCATCCATATGTGTATGTGTGTGTGCCTCTGCCTGTCAGTGGGTTGGTCGTTTACGTAGAAAGGACGAAACTTTTGTAAATCAGGTTAAGCGCAGTAACTAACATACGAACACACAAACAGCAGCACTTGAAACTCGACACCTTGGCCGCCTGCCCTGTGTCTGCCTCTCCCTCTCTCTCTCTCTCTCGTCCACACACACACGCAGCCTTAGGCACTGCCTAATCAAAGTCTTGGCCGTCGTGTGTGTGTGTGTGTGTGCGAGTGTGTGTGCTTGGCGTAGTTTAGCTTGAGCTTTTACGTTTTTTGCTGCCTACTTTTTGGCGCACGGGGCAATTATCTGAAAAATTCACTTAGCTGTCACTTGCTCTTGCACTTCACGTGCAATTGCATTAAATATTATATATGTATATCTATATAGGTGGCGGTGTGTGTGTGTGCGTATATGTGTGTGCCACATATACAACTATAAGTATTTTAATTTTAGCACCACTTGCGTATGCAGATGTGCATGGCTGCATTTATTTTTGTCACACATGCAGCTGATGTCGCCTTTGTCCTCGCGTTCGTTGCGCCCATCCATGTCCTTGTGTTATTTATAACACCGATGCTGTTGCTGCTGCTGCTGTTGAAATTGTAGCTGCATCATTATTTACACAATGCTCGTTTGCTCAATCAGTTGTTAGCGGCAGGCCAGGCGCCGTAACCTGTCGTTACACTCCTGTAAATACGTTTCCTGCTGCTCCTGCTGCTGCTGCTGCTGTTGCTGTGGACGGCTAATGCAATAGTTGTGCTGCTGTTGTTGTTGTTGCTGCTGTTGTGCACACGCATAGCTGCATTTCGTTGTTGCACATGTCCTTCGGCTCCAGTTACGTTGCAGTTGAGGTACCTGTGATTGGCATAGGATTTAAAATGATGGCATAAATTAGATTTCATGGCGCGCTCTGGCTAAAAATAGCTGTCAAGCAAGCTGACAACAGCTTTTGGCCACATCCTGGCCATTTGCGGGCGGCTAATGAGGCAAATTGCCTAATCTGTCATCGTCAAAAATGAGACGAATGAAAGCAAGAAGCACAGCGGCCAACTGTACAAACAGCACAAAACATGACACAATTCAATACATACACTAGCACAGACCAACACACACACACATGTCTATATAAACTGTGTATGTGTATTAAATTGGCTACATCATGAATTATTTAGCTGTATGCGCAGATAAGCGCCAAGATTTTCGCCACCTAAACGAATGGCAAATCGTGTAAAACTGTAAGCCATTTTGCAGATTTGGCGGTAACGGTAGTTGCTAAATTATTAAAAATAAAAACAGATGAATAAAAATTACAAATGGTGTGCCAAAGCTTAACCAAATAATGAGATGAAAGCAAAGCAAAGCAAAGCAAAAAAAGCTCAGCTGTGTTTGCTTGTGTGTGTGTGAGTGTGTTGGCAAGCAAAGAAATTTAAAGGTTTGCCTTATTGTTATGAAAGGCAGCGTATGTTTTGCTTTTGGCCTGCTTTACAATTTGGCTAACAAGTAGGCAGCATTGCAGTGCCATTCAATTATTCATGCCACAGTATTTGTATATGAATTTAAGTGTGTGTGTGTGTGTGTGTGTGTGTGCTGTGCGTCTGGCTGCCTCACTTTCCATGTGTGTATGCATGTGTGTGTGTGTGTGTGAGTGTATGTGCGCGCGTTGAAGCGTACACACATAGTCACACAGCCGCATGCTTCGTTTTTTTTTTTTTTATAATTTATTGAGCCAAGCTACTATGTGAGGGTGGTTGAACATCATTGTGGATGCCACAACACACACAAATGTGGCATGCTATCGAAATTGCTGCTGCAGTAGCAGCATCAGCCTTGTTAGCTGGGACGCCAGCATCACCGCCCTCAGTTAACTTTTTGCTAGTTTTCCTATTCTATTGCTCATTATTTGTTGCGCCACCCGCAAGCGTATAATCGCGCAGCCTCCGGAGGCCAGGGGCTCGTACTACTATTATTTGTGTCTGTCGTTGACATTTGCTGTGCAATGGCAATGACAGTGACACTATCAGGAATCCTCTGGCCGTCTGACTGACAGACCGACTGACTCGTCCTTCGTGCCGTACAGCAACACAGCTTCGCGAAAAAAAATATAATTCAAGCATCAAAAGGAGGAAAAAACTTGTATTCATTATATAAAGCTGAAAGCACATACACAATAATCCGAATTTATGTCCCCGAACTTGTTGTTGTAATTAGTAATTTGTGCACATCCTTCAATTAGCTTTTGGGTTTTTGTTTTTGTATTTGATATATGTATATATATATATTAATTACACACACTGAAATTTTCACTACAATAAATTCATCTCAATTTGTCGTCAATTGGCTCAACATTTTCTACCGTCCGCCATGCACGCAATGGCGATTGTATTTCTCAACTGGCAGCGCGCACGGCGCACAATTTGACAGACAGAGGCTGCTGGATCCTTCAGCGGGCATTAGGGTTGAGCATCCTATAAGCGATGCGGAGTAGGCAGGCGCAAGCTAGCGCTGCCAACTTGCAAAAGCTCTGCGCTAAAGAGCGCGCATTTGAATTTAAGCTCTCGCTGAGCTTTTAAAACTTCATTTCATTACTTACATGCAGAAATCGCTAGATATTTAAAAAATCAATGTTAAGATATAATTTTTTAATAATAAATGAACTTAATCTTTTATTCTGTTCTAAAAATATACATTTATTGCTCAGTCACTCCATATTTTCATGAACACTGCTGTTTATATATATATCGCTAGCTATTTTTAACTTTCATTTCTGTTCCATTTGACCCCCTGACCGCGTCGCCTCTTACATATATTGGTGTCATTGCTTGGCACACTTGGCCAGCAGCCGTTGCCGTTTGACATTACGTTGCTTTGAAGCCAAATTTGAAATGACAAATTGATTTCATTTTTTCAGGTCAAAAATGCAACTTTAATTGCTTGCAAGCCTTCGAATTACATATCCTAATTGCTTAAATGCACTAAATAAATTATTATTAATGCTAATGTTCCATTGGCTCTTCGGGCGGCAGCACAATGTTGCATCCCAGCAGGCCGCGGCCGACCCAAGTCTTTGGCACTAGCACCAAGTCGAGGAATTGGTCTGCTCGCTTTATCTTCAATTGGACATTTTGATTTTGCATATTGCGCACAACTTCACCGATTTGTTCAAGGCTTTTCTTAAAGTTAGTTTCGTTGATTGAACCAAAACGCAAAATCTTGTCGCCTACGCGCAAACCCTGTAGAATAGAAAACAAACACTTAGATGATAAAGACGAGCTACATATATATGCATTTTATACTAACCGCTTCCTCGGCTGGTGAATTGGGGCTGACTAGATTAACTACAACTAATGGTTTAGAATTTAGTGGGATTGCAAGTGATCCTCCGTGTTCCCGCTCATTGCTTAATTCTAAGGCAGAGGCACGATTGATCAGCTCGGGATCTGTGGTGGCGATCTCGGCATGATATTGATTGAGCAGTTCATGTATTTGGTCCAACAGTTGAGCATGATCATTTTGCAAACAGATAATCGTCTGACGTGCTTGTCGAACCTGATAAATGTCAATGTCGTTGCGAGGGTATCCCTCACTATCAACAAGTGGGCCGGTCATGCCGACATTGCCGTTCTGAAAGAATTGGGTATTAGTACATAAGCTAATGGTTACATATGTATGTAGGTATACAATGCAATTAGATAAGGTCTAACATGATTTTGTGTCACAGTTCCGACGTCACACAACTGTGCGCTACCTCAACCTTAGTATCCTTGCCTACATACTTATATCGAAGTATTTACCGCGGCCAGTATTTCTCCATTTTTATTGATTTGTGCCTCCAGTTCCTTTTTAGCAGCTATTAGTCTTTCCAATCGCGCTTTAGTTGTAATTTCCGTTGCCATGACTTGCACTTATCTCTGAAAGGATATATTTTTAAGTGATAAAACAAAAACAAATGTTTTTTGGTCGCCCTGCCGATAGATTGTCAGTGATGTGTTGACAAGCTCTGCCTATCGTATGTTTCAGAAACTCGAACACGATACATAGTGTACTTCCCTTTTTTCAAATGTATTTCAAAATTTCGTTGCAACTTTTTCGGCATTCTTTTTAAATATTTGTTCTAGCTTTTAAATTTTTAGTTTTATTTTGGTTTTAGGGCTTTTTATTTATTCATTCGAGAAATATTGTTTTCTGATACTTTCTTTCAAACAGCTGATTTGTATTATCGATTATTAAAAAGGTGGGAATATAAATAGTCAATATCGTAATTATCGATATTATATCAACAATTGACATACACATACATACCTAAATACAACATATTCCCAGTCTAAAGTAAACACTGAAATTTGTAGCATTAAAGCAAGATCAGCCGAAAACCAATCAGCTAGTAAGCGTTGCGACAATCTTCGTATACAACGAACCGAATGTTCGATCACCGTTAGTCCCCTCATTGAAATGTGAACTGTGCGTTGTGGGCAGTTCGAAGGTTTATGCAATGTTCTAGTTTGGCCCACGAGCACATACAGGAGAGCGAAGAGACGGCAACGGAGCAATAGAGCGCCGTTTATACGTTCATATAATAGCTGTACACAAATAGTGTGTTGAGCTGTTGAGCGCAGCGCATCCAAATGACTGTGACTGTGACCAGTACACATGTAATGGACGCCCAAGCAAAATCAACACATCTACAATCTGGCGGAGGCGGTGAACAGCAGCATGGCTCCACTAAGTCGCTCGATGTGGCTGCCCGGGATGATGAGATGACCGTATTGTTAACAAATAAAAATTATCATTTTGATGCTACGTCCGATATCGAAGATGCTTTCGTGGAGCTCAATGGCAGCGACAAGGATATGGAGCTGGATGCCGCCGTTGCACCACCGGTTAGTGGCAATCATCAGACAGAGCATCCGCAAGTCACCTGGCTGGACGACGATGCAATTGATGCATTGGATCGTGTCACGCTCGACATTGGCAACATGTTCTTCAATCGCGTCGACAGTCAGGACATAATATATCAACAGAAAAAGAAGAACATTAAAATGGTGGGAAAATACGTGATGGGCGATGTGCTAGGCGAGGGCTCATACGGTAAAGTGAAGGAGGCCATGAACTCAGAGAACCTTACGCGTCTCGCCGTTAAGATACTCACCAAGCGGAAGCTGCGTCGCATCCCCAATGGCGAACAGAATGTGACGCGGGAAATTCATTTGCTGAAGCAACTGAAACACCATAATGTGGTGCAATTGGTCGACGTGATGTACAATGAGGAGAAGCAAAAGATGTATTTGGTCATGGAGTATTGCATTGGAGGCTTGCAGGAGATGCTGGACCATGCGCCCGAAAAGAAAATGCCACTCTATCAGGCACATGGCTATTTTAAGCAGTTGGTCAATGGGCTTGAGTATCTGCACAGCTGCCGAGTCATACACAAAGATATCAAGCCGGGCAATCTGCTATTGACCCTGGACCAAACACTCAAGGTATCTGATTTTGGCGTCGCCGAGCAACTGGACATGTTTGCACCCGACGACACCTGTACAACCGGTCAGGGATCACCGGCGTTTCAACCGCCAGAAATTGCCAATGGCCACGAGACATTTGCAGGCTTCAAAGTGGACATATGGAGCAGTGGAGTCACTCTGTACGCAATTACCTCGAATTGATACGAGCAAATCTAATCTAAATTTCGTTTTAGCTATAATCTGGTAACGGGTCTCTATCCTTTTGAGGGCGACAATATATATCGTTTGTTGGAGAACATTGGACGCAGTCAGTGGATAGCACCCGACTGGCTATATGAGTTGGATGAAAGCTTTGCGAAATTAATATTGGGCATGCTGCAAGCAGATCCCAGTGCGCGGCTTTCATTGCAACAAATACGCAAAGATGAGTAAGTGTTGTAGAGTGTTAGCTAATGATTTGAATTTTAACTGTTATTTTATCGTTGCAGTTGGTTCCTGTCCGCACCAGTTGTGACTGGCCCACCGATACCCATTCCTCCACTTAAGGGCGACAAATACGGACGTTCCACAGTACTGCCTTATCTAGAAGCTTATCATTATGGCAATGAACAGGATCAGGAAGATGTTTATTTTACTGAGCATGATGTCAATCGTATGTTAAAGATAATTTGAAACGCTATAAATAAATTTCTTAACTGTATTGTATTTTCTTTCGCAGAGGAATTGGCGCGGCGCGCTGCTTCTGCCGCAGCTGAGATACGTGCAACCAAGTCGGCTGCTGCCAGTGCCGCATGCCATTTGTACGAACCATCGACGAGTGCTGAAGCCGGAGCTGAGTCCATGCTCAACGGTTCCAGGGACGAGACGGTATCGGTTAAGAAAAAAGGCTCTGGCCTGAAGCGTCGAGCCAAGAAACTTGCATCCTGTATCTCTGTGCGAAAACTGAGCCATTGTCGTACATCGTAGGCGCTTGCCCTTACCCTAGAGTTATATGGAAAAGTAATAACTTGTTAACAAATTGTGAGCAACTTTTTGGTTTTTTTGTTTTTGTTTTTGTTGTCTTACATTCGCCAAGTATTTATTAAGATTTAAACACAGAATGAGAGCTAGAGAAAGAAAGATAGACAGGGCAGAGGAGAAAAGTAATGGACGCATATACTAAGGGTCGAGACTTTGAGCTAGCTTAGAAAGCGGGTTAGGGAGAATGCAAGTTAAATCCAAGTGACAATACCGTGTATTATATGAAAGAGAGACAGTTATTTAGGTCGTTGACATGTATTAAATGTAAAGAACAAACACGTTGAATGATTGCAATTAGCAAAGATTCGTTAAAACTATAATGCGCATCGGCATACACAAATGAGTAAATTGTTCAAATTGGCACTCTAGTTGGTTTTTGATATGCTTGAAATCAACACAATTTACAGGCGCCGACTACAAAACAAACTGCTGGACAGTATTCGCAATGGAAAATTGATAAGTGTAATTAAAATTTGAAAACTATTGAAGATTATTTAAATATATATAAAAACTGCATTTAGTTCACACAAACTTCCTTTCTATTTGGATTTCCTGAATAGATACAGCAAGATCTCTAACCTAGTTTATTATGTCGTGTATTACAACCGTGGAAGTGTTCTGATTAAACTTTCTAAATACTCGCAATTCAAACTGATCTTATTTATGGAATATTTGTTGTTTATTGACAAATTTTGTATGATTCTTAATTGGCATTGCAAACTTTAAACTTAACAGTTAGCTAACTAATTATATTATTCCAATTCTACGACTTCAATGCTGGATTTGGGCGCTGCGAATATTGCTGGCTCTGCTGTTGCCGTGGCGGGTGTACTTATGTGCAGGTCACTCATTATGAACATTTGATGATAGTGCGGTCCGAGTTTGCTGAGCTTCCGTTGCATCAGATGACGCAGAGTGTCGACATACTGCGACGGCACGTTCACTTGGCTTGTGTTGCGCCAGTGCAGACCATTGTTGTCCACGTGAAAGAGCGCAGGTGAGGGCACATGATCCTTTAAATAATTCCATATGCACTCACGCAGCAGCACAGCAATCTGTCAAGTGATGAAATGGGTGAGAGTTATTTGGTGAATAAATAATATGAATATGTATAAATCTAATCGCAAACTTACCTCCGGCGCATCGAAGTGCTCAATGATCACGTGCAGGTTGGAAAGCGGCGGCGGTATGAGCTGGCTGATGGTCAGTAGCTGTAGCAGCTTTTTAGTGCAAAGCATGAGCTCATCGTTGGCGGATGTGGGCTGAAATTTGTTGACTGAAAAAAATGGCAAATGGAAACACATAAATATTAAATGAATACATAAACTTAGTACTTGTATATGACTCACCGTTCTTTCCGCGCCAATGATGCAAGCAAGTGGCGCACAGCGCACGCAGCAGTACCGACGAGTAGCATAATGCGGGCCTGTGGGTCGCGATTAGGCCAAGGACAGCCCACAGTACAGGCGATGTTATGAAGGCACGACGTATTTGCATATCCCGCTCCATGGTGACGCGAGTGAAGTCCTCATCGGGAAAGGGTAGTCCATTGTACATGACATCCGTTGAGACCAATTCCACGAGAGTTAGCGACACCAGTGAGTATCCTTCAACGTTGTTAGGTTTTTCCTGGCAGAATAACATTTCAATAGTTTTAGCTGTATACTTAATTGATTGAAGGGTATGTGTTATGACTTACCAGATCCAAGCAGCATGCATTCAGAGCCTTTAGATACAGTGTTTGCTTTTCCGCATCGCAGGTTCTGTTGTTTACGGGCAAACCTCGTCGCAGACCTCGTCCAATAACACCTGAATGCAGGACTGAGCGATTTGAGTTTGTACCCGAGCTGGTGTGTAGATTTTGCACAATAAGCAACTCTTGTTCGGGTATTTGCAGATCATCCAGTTCGTATTCCTCTATCTGACCAAGCAAATGGCCATGATAGAAGAGTGCACTCTCCACCAGCTCACGCAGACAAACAGTGCGTGCAATTTTTCGTGCTGTGCACTGGCGCTGCAGCAAGGCAAACGCTCGATGAGCGGCTGCTGCCCGACGAATAATGGCTGGGGATATAAATAATTCATTAGCTGTTCAGTCAATGTGCGAAATTCACTAGGGACTTACTTTCTTCGGTGAGAGCCACAAAGAAGTACTTGACGCTTAACACGGCTAATTTCAGCACCAACGGTGTGCGCAGCACATTGCTGCGAGCTCCTGCCTCCATGTTGTTCAACAGCTCGACTATTAGATGCGCCAAACGCATGCGTGCTGCATCAGGTGTTTCTTCTGTCTTGGGCAATTCACCTGGTTCTAGTTTAGATCGCTTATTGGGGCCATTTCCGTTATACATATCGTGCTGTGTTTCATAGTTGTTGTTGTTGTTGTTATTGGCCTGTTGCTTTTTAAACTTCTCAGCGCTGCGCTCAGCTGCAAGCTTATCCATCCGTAACACCAGCTTTAAAATTGTGCAGTCTAGAATTTGTATTATCTTTGGCAGACATTCATTCAGCGATTGCATCAGCAACTGAGGCTTGATGTGTGAAAACTGATTCTTCTTGTGCATTCTATTGGAAATGATAAAACTTTAAAACTATGCTCAAATAATTAACATTTTTAAGATTTCTTACTTGGCCAGTAGGTTGAGGTTGTAAAAGGTATTATACGCCTCACTTGGCGTGCCGGGCTCAACGGGTAGGCGATTGTTAACCTGTTCCTGCAACATTATATCCTCTAGCACCATTTTGAAGCCTTGCGTTATGTTGGGAAAGTTAAGCACACCGCTCTGGCCCCCCAGCAAGCGTATCAGGGCTCCAATTGTATTTGGATTTTGTGCATAAGATTTGCGCAGCAGTTGTGATATGGTTTGATAATAGATATGGGGATGTTGTGAGGCTGCAAGCAATGATTTATTGAGTTAGTTATGCTAATGATTATTTATTCTTTATACTTACAGACAACGAGCAGCAATCGTACTGCTGTCTGTTGCTCCAATAGATTTGTACTCAGGCAGCTCTTCCACAGCATGTATTTAGTTTTCTCGCTTGCCAAGTCTCCAAGTAATGGAAAGTTGCGCATGTTGAGCACCCATTGCTCCAATTCCTGCATGGACGTATCCAGAAAGTCTTGACACCAGACATACTTTTCAGCCAATTTGGCAACCATTAAGAGAAGTTTGGCACCGTGTTGATTAAGGCGTAGCACAGCATTATTCAGCGAGGGCTGCATGTCGGCAAACATTTTGTTGCTTAGCCAAAGCGGCGCCTTCAGCACAATTGCCTCGCACATGTCTTCATTGTCTGTAATAGTAATATTAGTTTAGTATATAATTTGTATACAACATATACTCACATGTATCTATGAACACATTGACCAAGCTCTGTAATATTGCATCGGAATAGTTTGTTGTTATTAGCAGAAAGGGGACTATAGCCACATCGAGTGACTTTTTGGGCTCCAAGCCATCTTTGAGTAGTTCACAGAATGCGGCACGCAGTTGTTGCTCGTGGCAGGATGTCATGTAGTCCAGAATTCCGGCTTCAGAGTCCAGATGACAGCGATAATCTTCCACAAATCGCTTAATACCGCACTGCAGTATTTGCATAATAATCTTGTACGGAAAGCAACCACCCAGTCGCGCCACAATCCAGTCAAAAGTCATGGGATAGCGATGAAATGCATTCAACATGGTTTCCACACATGACTCTGCCTCCGTGTTGTTCAGCTTACGAAAGCAGCTGTTGATTAGCGTGAGTAGACCGTGCATTGCGCTGCACTCCAGCCAAAAGTTGCACGAGGCAGGAATGGTCATGCGGCGCTGTGTGTACTTATCTGATAGCTTAGCTACTAGCTCTAAACTCCAGTTGGCTATGAGTGGTGACCATGCCGGTGGACCTTTCCATATCAAATTTTGTAGCGACGTTTTGACCATATTAAAGCTTTCGTATTCCTCAGCCCGCATCTGTTGATGCGGATTGCCATCCTGTTTCATTTGCGATATAGGCAGGCCGGTCTTCTGATCAATCATTTCGGGAGATATATACAGCTGGACTCCAATCTCCGCCAGAATGCCAAAATAATCAAACACAATGTCTCGAGTGGCCGGCAGTTCATCGAGAAAACTCAACCTGTGTACGTAAAATGCATCGAGTGGAAATTATGTCGAATTCTTGCAAGTAGGACGCAGACTTACGCTAGTTTGATTAATGAGGGCTTTGTTAATAGCTGTGTATTACTGTGGCCATTGCTAACTGTGTCTATAAATTGTTTAAGTTGGTCCAATATATTTTGTTGCAACATTTTAACTTGTTTGGGTCTATTTGTTCAGCCAGCCAGAATCCGAGTACATTGAATTGTTGATATTGTATCGATACTATCGTGCGCAACCGGCTGTGCGATGACATGTTCACGATTAATGGAAAAACGATTTTATTTTTATATATCGATTTTTCAGAAATACAAGTAACGTTTTTTTTCAACATGAAGAAAAATTTTAAGCTTGCAAATGATTTTATATGAATAAATAAAAGCAACGGTGTAATATGCTAATGTTACACGAACAGAAGCATCATTTAAATAATTATTAGTAGTATAATGTATTTAAATCAAATTATTTCTAAATACATCTATATTGCTGTAAAACTACTTTCATCAAACTTAAATCATCAAACTTAAATTTAAATTTCCTTATCGATATTTGTACTCAACTGCAAATATATCATCGATATAATTGCTGCGCGGATTAATTAAAATTCAACAAAAATTTCCACTTAAGTCAATCAATCTGCATATAGTAGACATAAATTATTCAAATTGGTTGTATATGCATAAAATGCATTTTGTATCGTTTTTTTTTTTATTTTTTTAAGATCTTATCTTTTGTTTATGCTATCAACTGATTTGCATACAAATCATACATAGTATATGGATATACAATAGAGAAAATGCATAAAATAATTAAAATAGAAATTAGATTTACTAAATTCTGATGCAAATTTTTATATATTGACGCTTGAAATTTTTGTGCACCATATATTTCTTGCTAATTGACGAAATTGTCTAACTTGAGATCAATACAATGACCAATTAATATTAGTTAGCCGATTCATTAGGTTTCTGTGTCAACCAGCTGACCTTGATATCATTTCCAGCATTGCCGATGTTAAAATCGCTTACGCAATTTCTAATACCCCTGTTTGGTTTTATGTGTGTACTAAACCCATCGCAGTGGTCATCAACTTCATTCATGCTGATGATCATTATCATGATCCATCTTTAAACGAACATTCACACTTTTAACTGCTGCTGCTGCTGCTGCTGCTGGGTCTTCTGCAGATCAATATGCTTTGAACTTGTTTAGGCTGTTGACAAATGTTTTTTTGTAAAAAAAAATGAAGGCGCATCACGTTTTTTGTTGTTGTGTTGTATGGAAAATCCACTAGCCGTGTTAATATAATGGTCTTTATTATTTTAAAATATTTTTTTGGCAAGCCACAAACTGGTTTTTCTTGCTTTCTGAGTATATTATTCTTGGTTTCACGATTGACTTTCGATTGCATTGCATTGCTTAACGCCAATGCCTTGTAAATATGAGAATGATTTGCAGAATTAGAAAATGGCGCTTGACTTAACCGTTATTTAATAAACACAACAACAATGATGGCTAAGGCAAGTGCACCAATAACAGCAACAACAACAACAAGCAGCAAGGCCCATATATTGCTGCAATGCAGCTGCAGTCGCTGTTGTTGTTAGCGACCGAGGCATCGACTGCGACTGCGACTGCGACTGCCGCCGCCTTTGTCTTTGAATTTGAGGCTTGAAGAGCTATTGAGGCTCTTTCAGCGCCAAATCAACGCATCAATCATTGGAAGTTGCACAATGCTGGGCCAAAGGGGCCACCTAATGCCAGTTACTGCAATTACAAATTGATGTGGTTGGATTAGATTTTCAATAGTCATTAACCCTAGAATCGATGTAATTTATGTGTGTGTCTTACCTTTGCACGCGTTACGCCATGTTTGGTTAATTTGACAAACGCGCAAAACCGAGCGAGACCTTGAACTCCCAGCGTTAGTTTATCATATTTGTATTTAATAGCTGGTCTATGTTTAAATAAGGTCAATGTTCGTAACGAGTTTACAATAAACAAACAAAAAGCGCCAAAATATTCAACTTCAGCCACAACAACACCCACAAAAAACTGGCCAAAAATGGATAATGGCCTTAGCAACCAAAGCATCATCTGCCAAAGAAAAAAATAAAACAACAAAAACATAACAAAACGGAAAAAATTGCGCATTTGATCCCCACTTGACCAGCGTGTAAGTATGTATCCATGGTCCAACCGTTGCTCAAGCACCTGAAGGTTGCACAATTAGGCGTACACCCAGACATTGTGATCAGTAGATGAACTTTAAAAAAGCATTAGTCTAAGAGACGCAATGATCATACCGGAAGCTGAAGAAATATACCCAAGCGAATACTGATCGGTGATCACTGATCACTAGACAGATTTGCATTTATCTAATATGTTTATATTTAATAACTAACCAATGATTTTAATTGATAAATTAACAAATTCCTATTTAAGGTAAATTGCTTTCTAAAATTCTATCTAATTTATATTTATTATATTTTAATAACTAGTAATGTTAACTAATTATCCATCTATGGCTCTGCCCATAAAAATTTTTTATTCCAAATATTATAGGTATAATGCAATAAAGTGCTAAGGCTTATAGATGTGCAAATAAGGCAAGCATTGTTATCAGACTCAAAGGTATTTAAATATCGTACTTTGTATAGTGTAAAACTTAAAGCGTAATAAGTCAATAATTAACTAGCATTATGCAATATCAACGATGATTTGACAGTATTGTGAGCCGAGAGAAATGAATAGCTATGACATACTTACGAGCACAGAAGTTCAACTCGTTCGGGCGACTCACAGATTAAAACGATCACAATGCGCTGCTGAGTGTTTTACAAAACATTTAGTTAATTTGACTAGGAATGGCCAATGTCAAGGCAAGGCATAAAATTTCAAATCCGAATGTAGACATTCGAAGTTCGAAATTCGAACACACATCACAATGGGCATGGTTCGGTCGCATTGGTGTGCAATGCTTTATGATTGAGGAAGCCGCAGTTGGCTATCATCGAAGGTGGGTTGGCTGTTCTTATTCTGTCACAGCAGCGCACATGCCCACACATTGGCGCCATAAACCAAAGCCAATGTTTTTTTTTTTTTTTTGACATTTCCGTTGCGTTGGTCGAATCAACTAGATAAATATATATATTAAAATAAACAATAGCAAAATGCGGCCAGCCACACTTGCCAAAGTCTTAGTCTGGAATTTTAAATGAACGCAAATCTGCAAACTAGTTTTGTCTCATAATTAATTTGTATGCATACTGTATGCAAAAATATCGCATAGTATTGTTATTATTTTTGCAAATATTTGACTATTGAAATCGTTAATATTTGCATTCGTATGCATCTACTCTTTCATAAGATTATGGAAAATACGCACGCGCATTGTCAAGGGTTAACTTATGGCCTCTCATGGGCTTTCACAAGAACTTTGCACTCAGCGCTCATCGTTCATCGCTTACCGTAGCTAAACGCAGGTAATCAAAGAAACGACAAAAAAAAACACACACACACACACACTTTGAGAAGAGCGTAATAATTAGCACTGCCCTTTTGTGTGGGTGCAAAGGCATAGAGCGAAGAGCAACAAAGAGCGAAAGAGAGAAAGCTAAGTCGAAATAAAGCTTAAGCGCAAAGTCGAATGCGACGACGCTTCAGCCACTCGGCCAGTCGGCCACTCGACCACTCGGCTCATTGAGCTGTCCAGCGCTCGGCAACAACATCCTTGCACACAAATTCGGACGCAAGCAACAAAAAGTGAGAGCGCAGCTTTGAAGCTCTCACATATATGCATACGCATACGCATACACATACACATACACAAATCGCTGACAGCTGCCGACAACCTGTTGAGCTGTTGTTGAACTGAAGCTGCGCTCAGAATTTATCAAAAAGCTTCGTATGCGCTCACCAAAAGAAAAAACTAAAACGCCAGCGTCGACGTAGACGTCGGCGTCAACGGTGTTGCCGTCGTCGTGCCGCTTCGTATAAAAGTAAAGCGGCAACGAGAAATCAAAGTTATTTCAGTGTTTTTGATTTGAATGGTAATACGTGCGCTCACCTAGGCCCCGGTCGAGTCCAGTTAGAGACAACCGACTAGATATTTTTAAAAAGAAGCAGCTGGTCAAATCAGTTGGCCATCGGCAGCGGAGTTGGCAAAACGATAGTTTGATGTGACTGTGATTTAGTTAAAGTAAACACATATATTCAACAAAGAATTCAATTGAGTATCGAGCATATTAATTGAATCTATATGAATTGTGTGACTTGTGCGCGTGTTTAATCAATTAATTAACATAACTGTCTCAAATACTTAACGCATGCAAATGCCAATGCAAGCATAAGGATAATATAAGTGCCTGAATAAGTTCATTCAAAGTGAAGTATTTTGCCGCATGCCGCCAAATTGATTTGAATAATTGCCAGTGATAAAAGAAAATCGATTAAAAATATTGGAAAATTCATTCAACTGACTTCAACGGGAAATAATAATTACATACATAGAAAATGGTAAGTGCGAAATAATAAGCATTTGTAATCTAATTAGGATAAATTACATGCCTATCACCTGCCCACGAGCTGCAAATAATAGTCATAAATATTTCAATGGCAGAACTTTGAACCTTGGAATAAATGGTAAATCACCCGATCTAAATTGCAGTTGCATCTATCTAACCCCACCCATAAGTCGCAATATCTCATGTTACATTGTGAATTTCGCAAGAGGAGGATAGATAAACACTTGAGCGCAGTCATTAAATTGACTGCTAGTTGAGGGCGATTAGACGACGCCTAACCTTCCAACTTAGAAATTTACACGATCGGGGTTTTTTCCCGTCAGTGTCAAGTTCTTTGTGTCTCTCTTTGATCGAGCGTTTCGTTTCTGCAGAAATGCAAACACGAGTACGAAATCTACAGTTCATATTTATCAAGTACAAATTATCAAAAGTTTTCAATGTCTTTTCTTAACAATTTGCAGCGCACAGAACTTTCGCTGCTTTTAATTTTTTTTTTTTTTAATAATTTTTTTTTTATTACATTTTAGTTTTCAAGTTTTCTACGCGACTTTGAATCATTTTTATTATTTTTTGGTGTCTGAATGGCAGCTATTTTCTAGTTCTGTTTTGCTCAAGTCTTTCGCACTTGAACTTTTCCACACACACTCACGCATGCAGAGTGCATAGTGAATTTGTGAGAATTGCATTTTGTGCATTGTTGTTTGCGTTGCATCTGCTGGTCAAGTGAAGGGCGCTGTTGGCCTGGTCGCGGACTGCTGCTCGCTCGACAACATTTCACACGGAAATGCAATGCAACCGCACTGACCTTGAATCTCCTCAACTGGATAACTGGCTAACTGGCTAACTGGATAAATGGCCAACTGCACCGGTTGCCACATACCCTGTCCACTGGCACTTAAGAGTCTGGGGCTTGATTGGCGTTGCCTGATGGCAAGTGAAATGGATAAGATTTCAGGGTCAGCATTCGCATCCGTTGATTGCAGCAGCCGCGGCACCAACAAGAGATTGCTTCAGTGAGCGACATTGCTGTTGTTGTGTTTGTTTTGGGTTTTGTATTTGTTGTTGTTGTTTTTGTCATTTGCTGTTGCATTGTTTTTGTCGTGCCTTTTGCTTTGCTTATTCGCCAAGTTTTTTTTTTTGTTTCTTTATTTATTTTTAAATTTTTACTCATCATCGGATGATGCTGCGGCTGCTATGTAGAAATCCCAGTGATATTCATATTCATTCAGCTGCTTCACTGCAAATTCGACAAAACAAAAAAAAAAAAAAAAAATGAAAAATGAAAAAAGTAAAAAAAAATGTGCTTTTGGTTAACCAATCGCAGCTAATGATCCCAGCGCACCCATTGCACCATTTTACAAAAATAAAAATAAATAAAAAATATGTATTCAAATCTTTTATTTTTATTTTTTGCTTTGGTATTTTTTTTATGATTGCACAATCATTATTACAGCTCCATTTTTTATAAATTTCTCTTATAGTATATATAAATTTTGTTTTTGGTTGCTTATTTTGATAGTTTTAGTTTTTTTTTTTTTTTTTGCATTATGCTTTTGACACTGAAACTGAGAGATTTTCAAGACGCTGACGACGCTTTGTGTATATATTCCTGCATATTTGTCTTGGGACTTTTACTAGGCCAGCCAAATGTAATAACGCAAAATGAGCAACAACAAGAAAAATATAAAAAATAAATAAAATAAAAATTGATTTTAATCAAGCGATTTGTTTGCGATTGCTGTAAGCGCCAGTTTGCCGAGCTGCCAGAGACAGTTTAGTCGCATTTACGTTGACGTCGACGTCGACGGCGCCGTCAGCGTCGCAATGCTTGGCGCACAGCTGTGCAGCCATTGAGAGCGAGAGAGCCAGTCCATGTGTGTGTGTGTGAGTGATAAGTTTTCGTTCTTGTAGTTGTTGTTGTTATTGGCCGCATGTGACTCGATCATTTGTGCTTCTGTTCGCTCTGTTCAAGCAACGCGTCGTATGCGCGTTGCTGTCAAGTATCCGCGCTGCAGCCGCAGGCACACACACACACATACTCACGTCGAGGAGCTGCAGTCGCCGCGTGTTGCAATAATAGTGCAATTTGGCCAAAGGTTTATTGTCTAACATTGAATTTGTGCGTGCCTTCAGCACATTTTTTATCTCTGTATACAATTTGTATATATATTTATTTTATGTATCTCCGCTCTCTGTGCGTGTGTGTGCGCGTGTGTGTGTGTGTCCAAAGAGTTAACTCTCGTATCGCATTGTTGTAGACTCGCGACCAAGTGCTAAAAACTGATTAAAAATTTCATGTATTTTGTTTTGTTATACTCAAGAGAGACACAAGAAAGAGAACTACGAGGTGTGCGCTATGAGTGTGACACAGACAGCGGCTTCTTATCGGGCTATCGCTGAAGTAAGTGTTCTGCTGTGATAATTCAATTATTGCTCGTTTCAGATTAGGGAGCATATAAGCATATGCATGCATGTATGTTACGATAAAAGCATTGAAAAAAATAACAAACTTTTAGGCAGTTACAGTGATTGATTAGCGCTTCAATTATTATGCATTCGCTTTTGTCTATATACATAAAAATATATGACCTTAAGCTCGCTTAAAGGCCGTTAATCTACGCTCGGGAATAAGTTATTTGAGATATAAGCGAAATTGTCGTTTTGAACACCATCTTTTGACTGGAAATTAATATGAATTAAAGATAAAAGCCTGCCATTATTTGTGTATTCTCAGGCATTGTATTGTATGAAACTGGTTGATGGACGGCTTGCTTAACTGTCATGCAAGTCCTGAGCAAAGCTGTTAGCATTTAGCATTTACAGTATGGGACTCCCGGGCAACAAGTTTATTTATGGCCTGCCTGCCTAAGTGAATTGAACTGGATTGAATTGTCTGTCTTACGCATATTTCGAGCTGTGCACTTGATTATTTGCTTAACTGTGCAACGTTCAAGTCAACAAGTCGCAACAAGCATGCAATACATTTTAAGCCACATACACACACACACACACAAAAAACGGAAAACAACAAGAAGAACAACTTGTAACGGGGGCCTCTTACACCAATTACTTGGTATTTGAGGCCACAGCGGCGACGGCAGCGGCGGCGGCGGTGGCCAACTGCTTGATTGCCAAATTAACGCGATTTAGTTGCTCTAAAAGTCGCGCGAGCGCCCGCTCAAACTGCCTCAAAGTCTTCTTTTGCCAGCAGACAAACAAGAAATATATACATATGTATATCTATATACACCATAAATACATATGTATGCCTAAGTCTCTTGCTTTTTTCTATTTGGGTGTATTTATTCCAGCTTGTGCAGCAAAGCGGTTTATTTTTTTTTTTTGGTTTTTTGCTTGATGCTGATGATGAAATAATGTTGAGACGTTAAGGCGCGTTTTAAAACGCGCGCAAGTCGCTAGCGAATGTGAATGTTGTGCAGATCGCGTTGCATTTTCAACTTGACCCACAATTGCAGCAACTGCAACATCAGCACCACCAACGGCACCACCAACGGCACCACCAACAGCACCACCAGTTGAATGTTTATAATTTTTCTCTTTTATTTTTCTTTTATTACTACACCCGATTGAGACTCAAATGGGCAGCACATTGCAAGCAGCATATGCTAGTGTGTGTGTGTGCCTGTGTATGTATTGGTCCATTCGTTGTTGCATAATTCGTCTTATTAGACAAGATGCCGCTGTTGAAGTAAAAGTCTCAGGCTGAACCTGAATTTTGGCTTCAAAAGCCAGTTGCACACACACACACACACACACATACATTCCTAGCTGATCTCTATGTGTGTGTGTGTGTGTGTGTGTGTGTTGTTGGACTGCGCTCAACTTGACCTATAAATTGATTTTTATGTTGTGCAGGTTCCACAATTCGTTTTTCGTCTCTTTTCTTTTCATTCCATTTCACTGCTTTGGCCTATGCTTTTTGCGTCTATTCAAAGCAATTTTTTTGTGATTTATTTTGTATGTGTTTTTTGCTTAAATAACCACAAAAATCACCAAGTGCGACACGAGCTCTGGCCGCTGTATCAATTGGCCCCGTAGATTTTTTAAACCAGTTTCCTCCTCTTTTCATTTCGTATGCATGTTTTCTTATGTATTTCTTTTCATTTCTTCCCCGGGGTGGGGGCAGGCGGTAAAGTAAAAGTGTTGAACTGTACAATTATACGGTTTTACGAATTTGTATTTATAATTTTTTTGTTTTTTTGCTTTTTGTTAATGGCATAGCAAATTACTTGGTGCCAGATGACACTGTTACTTATATAAAAAGTTTCGGCTCCATTAAAGTAAATCAAATTCAAACAGACAAGTCTCTAGTCGCAATCACAGACTCCGATTCCGATTCCGAGACAGGCCCCAAAAATAAAGAGTTGAATTTGGCAAAAACAAAAAAAGCAAAAGAAAAAAATAAAACACAATCCAGTCCAACTGCCTGGCCGGTTGGCCTTGCCAAGAAATGTGTTTATACATATATAGGTAAGACAAAAATTTGGACTGACCATGTTACTTCATCTCATCGCCGCCTCTCGACACCTTTTACTCATCTTCTCTGTGTCTGCGGCATCTCCCCTTGGATGCTGTTGACTTCCCCAAGTTTTGCATTTGAAACTTGCTGTTGTTGTTTTTATTATGTACTGTTAACTTGTTGTGGTTTTTTCCTCTTTTGTTGTATTATCTTGATTTAATTAATTGGCTAGTTGTTGAAAATTGTTAATAATAGTATTGTGGCCAGCTTTGTTTTAGATATTTTTGTATATATTTTTTTTTGCAACTTTTTATTGTTTAAAAGTTTTCTTTGACTTTTGAATGCACAATAATTTTTTTTTTTTTTTTTGTAATTCTGCAGCTTTTGTTTGATTTATTTTTGTTTGCTTTGACTTAAGCAAGCATACATAAATTACAAAAATTAATTCATTTTGTAAGCTTTGATTTATTGATGCACAGCATTTTAAATTATGTATTTGGCGTGTTATATTTTAGCTACACAATTAAAAACAAAAGTAAGCTGCAAAACAAAATTTTAAATTATTTTACAAATCGGGTTTCTTCTGGCGTGAAAACCTTGAACTTTTGAAGATCATATATTGGAATAAATATATTGGTTTTTATTCATTTATTTTTTGTCAAATGAAACCGAACCGATTCAAATTTTGTCAGCTTGATTTGTTATAATATCAAAGGTGTTTTACATATATATTATAATAAAATATTGTATTTGGGAGATTTTATAATTTGCTCAAATTTAGTCAGCTTGATTTGTTATAATATCAAAGGTATTTTACATATATTTATTATAATTAAATATTGTATTTTTTTTATAATTTGTTTAAAAATTATGCGAGTTGATTTGAGTACTAGTCGTATTTATGGATCGATTTTTTATACTTATATGAAATTCATAATCAGCAACTAAAGTAGAGCATAATGAAACTTAATATTTTTTATAAATATAATAAAATATTCCAAAATTCAAATATTTTGTATGAAGTTTTATTATTTTACTATTTCATTTATTAATATAAAAAATTTCTTCTTCCAAAAAAATATTTATAAAACTTAATTTGGAATTAATACAAATTTTAGTTAGTTAATTTTTTAAATTTATTAAATTTGTGTTTGTATTTTTTACTGCTTAATTAATTTTGTTCCTACCAAGGAAAGAAAATAATAAATAAAAATATTTTGCAAATTTTTGTAATATTTATTTATTAATTCTACGTACATATAAAAGGAAATTTTATTCATTTGCACGATTGTAAAACAATTTCCTGTTTTAAAATTGGCATAAGTCAGCTTATTGTATTGGCAAGGCCAAATGGATGCATTAGTCATGGCTTAAAAGCCATTGCATTTCTGGGTTAGGCCCAGCTGAGGAGCGGGCTTTGTCGCCGATGTGTTGATGTCGCCACAGAGCCAAACAATGCTGATGAATGGTCATTATGGTCGTGGCCGGTTGTCGTGGCAGCAGTGGCATCAGTCTCAATAATTGACATGGTAAATTTTTAGGTGTTTGCTTGACCGCGTCTCCGGCAACTTAGCGCACTTATGGCGCATAATGAAGCGTTAAAATGTAACGCGCAGCAGCAGCGGCAGTGGCAGCGGCAGTGGCAGCGGCAGTGGCAGCGGCAGTGGCAGCGGCAGCGGCTGCAATAACCACAACAGCAGCCACAACAATTACAAATACCTTTTTTACACTTGCCGCCGCAGCTGACGGAAGCATTTTGGTGGGCATTTGCTGTAGTTGTTGTTGTTGGGCTCTTTGGGAAAGCATTTGGCCAGCTCGTGTGAACCAAAGAAAGCGAAAAAAAAGGGTCAGCGACAAGAGACAAGAGACAAGAGACAAGAGATGCTGCCGCGTCTGCTTACGCAAACAGCGCCCGCTGGACACACAGTCTCGCGCTTTATGTAACACACTAAATACCTCCCCAAAAAATGAAAAAAAAAGAGAGAAGAGAGAAAAATAAAAATTACATTTTTAACTGGCCAACAATTTGCGGTGCAAAGTCCACGGCTATTGGCAAAATTCTGACATTTGGCACATTAAACTAACAACATCAGCATGAATTGGCATAAATACAAAATGGCTGCAATATTATAGGTTTAATAGGTGAGCGTCTGGAGTGCGAGTGTGTGAGTGTGTGTGTGTGTGTGTGCGTGTGCTTAATTAATATACATTTCAGCCAGTGAGCTTTCGGTTTGATCAGAATTTTTTGGTCAAAAGTCTTCGACAAATTTCCAAGCGTCTTGGCTTAGTTTTTTGTTAGCGCCCCAGCTTATATTCAAAATATAATTAAATGTTTGCATTGGCTGCCGATATTGATAAATACCGGTTTAGACAGCCAGTGCTTGTCTAGGAGTATGCGCTGTAAATGCTTGAATGGGGTATATGTGCTGTTTGTGTGAGTGGGGTGTATCTATTTAACTTGCTTTCATTAAGGAGTTGATAATTGTATATAAATAATACATTTTTACGGCTAGTTTTTGCTCTTTGGCATAAAATTTAATCAATATATAAATCTAAATTAAACAATATATTTTTTTTCTCTTTATTTATCTTTTCTCTAGCTTTATTTGGCTAAAAGCTAGCAGAACATTAATCTGAAAATATTTCATTATTCTTTAAAAAAAAAGAAACCAAAACACTTTCCATTATATCGTCTTTCCATATGCGTCTATCTGAATATATTTCATTATTACTTAAAAAAAAAACCAAAACACTTTCCATTATACCGCCTACAGAGTATATTTTTGCCATAAATACCTGTCAAAAAAAAAAAAAAAACAAAAACACTTAACTTTTATATATTATAAATTTTGTTTTTAGTTCAACAAACCGTCAACAGTAATTCGATCGAAATTTATAATTCTATTTGGTGTGCGACGGCGACTACAAATTACCTTAAAATGAGCTCGATTCTTAATATCTCCATATTGATGTTTGGCATTTACGGCTGCATTAGAGCCCACCCAGAACAGGATTGTGTTTAATACGATCATATTGAAATGAAAAAGTGAGGCGTAATAACATTTGTTTTGCGCTGAGTGGAGCAGTCAAGACAGGTGTAGAATAAACAAAGATTTGCATAATTCGAACTGAAGCGCGTGCTTAATATTGGAGTCACACTGTGCGTGGCATGCAAAGGTGGCTCATTACAGTCGCTCGCACAGCATTGTTGCCACAAGATCAGTGCACGGTCTGCGGCGACAAGTGCGAACATGTGCGATCAATTAATACGGATGTTTATTGGTGAAATGCAAACCGTCAACAACAGATGTCAGCCTATGACTTGCGGGTTTTTTTTCTCTCTCGGTTGTTGCTTGGATTAAGATACAAGTAACGCCTACACACACTTGACACATGCCCGGTAACATGCCCGGTAACGGGGCAACGTTCAATGAACAAAAGCAATTGGCAAGTTCGTGTCTTAAGTCTTTTGTTTTGTGCGCTAAGCTCATGAAATCGCATCGGGTTCACACAAACGTTTTGACAAATCGCTTAAGCAGCGCTTAAGTTCATGATAAACAGTAGATTGCATTGTTAATTGATTGATTACACTGAACAACAAGTTTTTAGAGTTGAAATCAAAATTTTATTATATTATATATATTTTTTTAAATAATTTTTTCTGCGCCTAATACTTGACAAATTTGTAGAGGAAATAAAAAAATGTTTAAATTATTAAATTATTATTTGGAATGATTATTAATAATAATGTCTTTCTATATGTATATCATCTCTTCAATTACTTTTTTTCAATTACTTTCAAGTCCTTTATCTTATTATCGATCAAATCGGGTGCTTAGTATCATTTCAAAGCCACAATTTAATGAGCTAAATATACGTATTACAGTACTTGTTTTCTTTTTAATAAAAAACAGGTAGATTATTTACGAGTTTGAAAATCTGACGTTATATTTAAAAACATAAACAAAAAAAAAAAGTCCTTACTCGTGTAGTATAAATTTCGCATATTTTATCTGCTCTCATTAGGCTACTATTGTCTTATTACAACTCAAACCAGTTATTTCGTAATTAGTTTCCTCAAACCTGTACATATTTTAGCCGAATTTGGCATTTTGGTTGTTGTTCAAAATGTTTTGACTCCCATGAAATCCGTGTTAAGTAATTAAATCCAAATTAAGTTACTTAGATAAAATGCCTTCAGGCTTTAAGCCTAGCCAATGATTCTACGCGGAACTAATCGAGCGACTAAATCGAACTGGTGCAAGTGACAATTAGTTTGAGAGACAACTTAAATAACAGCTAGCCAATGAAGAAGAAGAAGAAGAAGCAGAGAAAACAAACAATTAAATTGCAATTGTAATTGCATTGAACGTCTGACTAAGTCTTAATACCAGTTAAATGTATATTATTATTAAAGTCTGAATGTGTTGACAGTGTGAAAAAATAAAAACTGGTTTAATGACGCGCCTCCAGTAATTTTCCTTAATCAATGCGCTATAAAATGTGTATATATGAAAATAAAATAGCTATAACTGACCTACGTCAGAGCCTGGATATTACGATATCTCGATTATTATGCATCTATTTATAATAATCAAAACAATTATTATGTAAAGAATGTCTGAGTGGAAAACGAAAGGTAAGGGAAGGCTAGCTAGCTAGCTGGTTGGCTTCTCTTGGGTACCGGAAGCACTTTTATGAAATTTACATTTGGTTTTCTTGCGCTTGTTAAATTCAATTAAGCCGCCAGCGACACGCAATAAAAGTGAAAATCTCTCGTACGTAATTAGATGTAATCTCTGCGGATGGCCACTTTGCTGATGTTACGCTACGGATCATAGGTCATGAGACCTGTGACTCATATGGGTGACAGACACTCCGATATGGGTTAACGCTTGACTGCTGCTTCAGCTGGCTATAGCAATTGTTTTCCTGCCCAGTCATCCGCCGGGCGCACAGTGCGTATGCGTACTGTGCGCAATAAATATGCTGAGCTAGAAGTCGATTGTGCAAACGCACACGGTTGTAACTCGTGAAAAAAAAAACCCCAAGCACAGTGAACCACAGGCGGTCATTAAAGCAGCTAAATACAAGTCTTGCCACACAGTGAGAAAGATAGAGATAGATCGAGAGAGGGAAGGAGCTGGGTAAGTGGATAGACAGCGACAATAAAAATTACCGCACTGCAGCTTTTCAGTTCTCTAGCTGCAGCAGCAGCGAATGCATCACGAAAAAAATGCCAAGCAAATAACCAGATGGGGCTGTCCAACCAATAATTACGGCTCAGCCTCCTCTGGCAGTGACCACACCCGCACAGCCTCCAGGCTGGTCCCATGCATCTCGCGCGCCTAATGGCCGACTCTGTGTGCCATTAATGAACTAACCAAAGCCCATGACTTGCCCCCTTGACGCTGGACGCGAGGGTGTCTCTGTCGACGAGGCGACAAGCGACAAAGCGACAACAAAAGCATTGTTGTTTATCTTATTCCCAGACTGACTGACGGACGGCAAATACGAGTGCTGTTGCATGACATGCAGCACAACAGGTGCCAACAGCTGGCCATTAGCTAACTTGGCCGAAAAGCCAAAGCTATGCCATTAATTGAGACGCTGACAAAGTGCAGGATAATTATGATGCTTGATTTCGTGCAATTATGAAAGGTTTTACCAAGTTGAGACTTGACGAATTTCAGCATTTTTTTGTGAAGAATAAAATATATAAATATAAAATTATTTTATATAAATTTGATTTGCATTTTTTATACCAATTTGTTTTGAGTTATAGCATTTGTATATATATGTATGTATATTAGCTTAAATTTATTTATGAATAATATTTACATGTCGAAATTTTCTGTAACATGGGTGCGTGAAAAATTGGCTAATCTAAAGTTTTTAGGATTATAAACTAAACAACCTTTGACATTCTATTTGCACTGTTTTCGCTAATGTATATGCCAACTTGGGGGCGTGGCAAATCGCAAATGAGTATTCTGCAATCGGTAAAGCTCTTACTTGTTTTGTTTAAATAAATATATATATATATACATAATATACATATATGGTAAAGTAATCGAAAACAAAGTCAGCTTATTGATCATTTCATACGATTTTTCACGATTTTTTTTTTTTTACGATTTTTTCATGCATGAGTAAGCATTGCTTTAGGTCTGCAGAATGCGTGTGGGAGTCGTTCTTAAAAATTAACAGCGATTCTGCATTTTAAGCATGACTTCATAAGAGTGAATGAAATATGTTAAAATATTTGATGAAGTCGAACGATTGAGTAAAAATAATCTTTCACAGTTTAATG
Organism: Drosophila navojoa; assembly: GCF_054131105.1. Classification (NCBI taxonomy): domain Eukaryota; kingdom Metazoa; phylum Arthropoda; class Insecta; order Diptera; family Drosophilidae; genus Drosophila; species Drosophila navojoa. The sequence continues at coordinate 2,723,850 of NC_142890.1, forward strand.
ACATTCTAGCTCAGATACAATATATATGTTTTTAAGCCAGAGCTATACTATTACTAATAAACATTTTCCAAGGCATTTTACATAGCATAAAGCTAATTGAATATTTTATACAATTTTACATTTAATTAAATTTAATTAAATATTTTTTATAAATTTACACAACTTCTAACAGGAGAAATGTGGCAATTGAATCAGTTCAGAATGAGCGCAATTAACACTTCTTGATGAATTTCTCTGAGTGAACATCAAGACTAACTAGTTTCAGTTAACAAGTTTACTGCCTTTCGCATAGCTCCAGCTGGAAACCCGTATATTGACGTCAAGTCAGTCAAAGTGAACCTTAGACCCGGAATAAATAAGAATATAAATTGGAAAATAAAAATCTAATTGCGAGCTATAAACCTAATCTAGAAAGTTCAGCCCTTCATTTATATTTTTATTGTCATAAGGCAAAAATTAGCTCACACTGAAGGGTCAAACTCGGTTGAACCTAATCTAGAAAGTTCAGACCTTCGGTTGCGGTTCTAAGGCTTATGATAATATATAAAAGAATTCTCAGTTCCGACTAGAACTTTTCAAGTCATCTTAAGCTAAACAGTAAACAAAATAAACTGAGAAGCAAAAAACTTTGTTTATTTTTTTTTAGAGTATTTTCTGCCCTAATTCCATTTATTAGACTGAGAAGCAAAAAATTTTTTTTTTTTTTTTTTTTTATAGTATTTGCTGACCTAATTCCATTTCTAGTTGCCCTTAAATGATATCAAATAATATCTTATTTCTCTCTAGAACCTTCCAGACTTGATTGAATTATATCACACGTATGATATAATAAGAATTGCAAATAGAAACCACTTAATTAATTATTATAAAGAGAACCTGTGCAGCTTATACAAATCGAAAGAGAAAATTCCAGAATTCAACGTAGTTCGCACACTGCACAGTTGTCTGGGAATTGGTTTTTAATTGCACTCGATGGCAAATCGAATTGCGATTAATTGCGGCTTTCCGCATATCTTACTTATGGGCCATATACTGTCAGCCAGCAGCTACTGACAAATGGCCGTTACTGATGCGACGTCGATAGGCAGTCAATTAAAAACAAGTCCTACACAAGTTCACTCACGCCTGGGCAATTTGCAGGCATCTCATTATCAGGGCGTCAGCCATTTGCCATTAGCATAACTTGTTTAATCATCTATTACATTTGGAATCTTCAATTATATTAAATACTATATTTCCCACATTTGCTTTTCCTGTTCCTGCTTGCATATTTTCCTGTTACATTTGGATGAGATTGCAGCTGCAACTGCAGTGGACCAGTTTATTACGGGCGTGGCGCTATATATATTCTTGATCAGGCTTTTGGGGTCACCCCTTCTCCTGCTTATTACACAACATCTAAGCAGGTCTGCATGCCTGTCCATATAAACTAAATAATCTAGAACGCGAGAATTCAACTTTTCAATTGGCAAAGTTTGCTTAGGCTCCGCTCGAAGATATGATTTAAGAGAACTTAAAATTGTGTGTAAATAATATATATATATATATATACGTAATGCATGGCAAAAGTAGCAGCTGCATTCTGGGTATTCGCCAGTCGAGCACTCCCCAGTGGAGCATTTGCACTTGTTTTGCTTAAGAGCTTGATTTTGGGCAACTCGACGCCAAAACGTTAATTGACGTACGAATATTATAGAAAATCATGGGGCCACATACGGAAACTCACTGAGAATGCGGTTTAACGATTTTTCTTTCCGAGCAGCCGGTTTCGTTGCTAACACACACACACACACACACACACACACACATGCATATATGTTGCACAAATGATTCAGACTAGATCAATGGGTAGGTGGTTAGACAGACAGCTCGCGTTAGACTCGACTTTAGCTTTAATTACAATCCCCTAGATCGAGGCACATGGAGACCCACGTAAAATTGTGATGGATTTAACTGATTTTTAACCGATTTACTAGCTAACGGCTTGATGTTGCAATTGATTTAACATTTGCACCCTATGAGAGACAAGGCTCTTTATTATAGCCAGATTGCCTAAGAGTTTGACTAACAATATATTGCATTTATTTTTTTCATTGCAGGAGTACATCAGACAGTTTTACGATGGCTGGCGGGATCTTATGGACAACAAATCAGATCCGCGCACCCGAGACTATCCGCTCATGAGCTCACCATTTCCAACGATAGCAATCAGCTTGGCCTACGCATACTTCGTTAAGGTAAGTGGAAGGGTAGCACAGACAGACAGACAGACAGACGAACGGACAGACAGACAGTCATCTATAATTACACCTGCTTGTGGTCGATCGGGCAGTAAAATAAAAAAATCCCCAAATGAGCGGCTCGAGAATGTAGCACTTAAGAGTGCTTCAGGCGGCTAGGGATGTTCTAGCTGGTTCCAACTGCCAATCACATTTTGATGATCTGGCACTGGCACGCGGATGCATTTTACGATCGGATTCTGCATGCAGTGAAACAAGTTTTTCATCGCAAAAAAAAATAAAATGGAAAAAAACGTAAATCAAAAGCGATAAAGTGAAACATATTAAATAAGTTCAGGGCCAGTCGAGCCATTCAAAATCAAAGGCAATCAGCGCTAAACGAGCGAAGCCGATGTCGAAATGCGCGATGCTTGACCCAAGTGGGCCAAAATTACATATGCAAAAAAGCCGCAGCAGCAGCAGCAGCAGAAGAAGATGAGGAAGAAGAAAATAAGAAGCAGAAGCAACAAGAAAAGAGAAGAAACAAAATTTGTAAAACCTAAATTCGAAAAACGATTTCTATTTAAGTTTCAGCTTTGCATTGCTTTACATTTTATATATACATATGCATGTAATCATTTAAATGGCTTTCGAATAGCTCACACAACAAAAGACTTAGGCAACGAACTTGTCCCAATATCAACATCAGCCGCAACCTGAAGAGCCGCCGTTTGATTCAATAATTACAGCATTCGTCGCACACCCTTTGTTTGATTATGTAGTATGTGTTAGATGCTCAATTAAAACCAGTGCTGCCGTTAAACGAATTTCGACCATTTTGTATTTGTTTATTTAGATATACATACATTTATATATGAGGACTATGAACTATGCAGAACTCTGAGCCGGATCTCTGAGCCGGTTCTATAATAATGCATAGTTATAAACATTTGTAGTCAGGTATATTTATAATAATAATTATACAAAAGTTTAAATGCATTAACGTACTTTTGATTTATTCTGTAATCAATACGATTTATAGTCTTCAGACATTTTGCGCAGTTCTGTTTGAAATAATTTGTAATATAAATCAAACAGATGAATGCACTTATATTACAAGTGATTTATATTTATGTTATCTACGAGACCTGGCGAGATAACCCGAAAGCCAAAAATACAATTTTAATGTGAAAGTAGTGCCACATTGCCTTAAATTATATAAATTATTCTGTACAAGTATAATTGCTCGGACATCATTGTAAATATAAATCATATACATACATGCATTTAAATTTTGAAAATGAATTTTTACTAATGTAATTTAATTTAATATAATTTTAAAAAAATTTAATGTCAAAAAATATTTTTATGAATTATTTAAATTTTGAAAATGAATTTTTACTAATGTAATATAATTTTAAAAAAAAAATTTAATGCCAAAAAAAATTTTTTTGAATTATTTAAATTTGAAAAATGAATTTTTACTAATGTAATTTAATTTAATATAATTTAAAAAAATTTAATTTCAAAAAATATTTTTATAAATTATTTTAATTATTAAAAAAAAAAAGTTTGTTCTATAAACGGTTTTTAATTTATAAAATAAACATATAAACATTTTATATTTAATTTAATAACATAAATTTGAAAAATATAATTAAGTTAAAAAATATTTACAAAATAAAGCTCAAGCTTATTTTTATTATAATTAAAAAATATTTAAGCATCATGGATTCTTCAAACAAAATTTAAATAACAAAAAAAAAAATCTATAAAATATTCTCTATTTATCACACTTCTCTGCAGGTGCTGGGCCCCAAGCTGATGGAGAACAGAAAACCCTTTGAGTTGCGAAAAGTTCTGATCGTGTACAATGCAGCACAGGTTATATTCAGCGCGTGGCTGTTCTATGAGGTAGAGTGTGTTGAAAGCTCTGCCACTATTCGGAAATAAAACCATAAACTTTATATTTCTAGTCTTGCATAGGAGGCTGGCTGAATGGCTACAGCTTGAGATGCGAACCCGTTGATTATTCCTATTCGCCGCGTGCGATACGTGTGAGTATCAAATATATAGACAGCATATACATACATATATGGTATATATATGTCTATGTGTGTGTGTATGTATTTATGATTTAGCTGGTGTTTGTTCAGTGTGCCAGATTTATATGTATTAAGACAACCAGTTCTCTTTGGCTTAAACAAAAGAGGAATAACGGCGACTGGTTCTTATGCTAATCAATCGATGACAAATGTCTATGCCGCGATGCCGGCCGGCTTGGACCGTTCTTGGTCTTGCCTAGATTGAAGACTCACGTGTAAGCCGGCCTTAGAAAGAAAGTGCCAAAAATGATCGCATAGAAAGCCAATAAAAATTTACATGTTCCAATCTATTGATATATATATATATATACATACATATATGGCAAATAATAATAATGTATTTGTATACCCTGTATATTGTTTGCAGACCGCATATGGCTGCTGGTGGTACTACTTCTCCAAGTTCACCGAGTTCTTTGACACATTCTTCTTTGTGATGCGCAAGAGATACGATCAAGTGTCCACGCTGCACGTCATCCATCATGGCATCATGCCCGTCTCCGTTTGGTGGGGCGTCAAATTCACACCTGGCGGACACTCGACATTCTTTGGCTTCCTGAACACCTTTGTCCACATCTTCATGTACGCCTACTACATGCTGGCCGCCATGGGACCCAAGGTGCAGCGCTATCTCTGGTGGAAGAAATACCTGACTGTGATGCAAATGATTCAGTTTGTGCTCGTGATGGTGCACTCGTTCCAGCTGTTCTTCAAGAACGACTGCAACTATCCAATTGGCTTTGCCTACTTCATTGGCGCACACGCCGTGATGTTCTACTTCCTCTTCTCGAACTTCTACAAGCGGGCCTATGTGCAGCGCGATGGCAAGGTATGTGAACAACTATATAAGCAATATACATATATATTTTGCTCATCAATTGCTGTCTCTTCTGCAGGACAAATCGGCTGTTAAGGCCAATGGTCATACAAATGCCGAGATGAAGCAGCTGAAGGACGGCAACAGCAATGGCAATGGCAATGCCCATTCGAATGACTTCCAGAACCGCTTCCAGAACACCTTCTCCAAATTCACCACAGAGATGTGCAATCCGGCTCTCAACTCCAACTCGAAGTCGACGGCGCGACAACGCGTCCTCATCAATGCGGGCAACAAGTGAGAGCCGAGCCGAGCCGTGCCGTGTCGAGCCCAGCCAGCCAACCAAGAAACAAAGCATAAATTAATTAAATGTAACAAATTAAATTACCGTAACATTAAATTAAACGTAAGCATAGGGAGTCCAAGCCTAATTCTAAGCCAAATCCACAACGAACATTATATTGAAAGACAACAAAAAAATGAAAACTCGAAAAAAAAAGAGAGAGAAAATCAAAAAACATTTTATCATAAAAATCCAATATGTGGCAATTGCACGTATAGATCAAGCAATTATATTTATATATATATATATATATCTGAATATATATATATGTACGTATAGAATTTTCCAAAATATAGTTAGCTGATAGATCTAGCTAATTCATATATATGTATATTTCTGTTTTATATATGTATATATACAATTTTTTATTATTCGGTAAAAGAAAAGAAAAGAACAATAATTTTTGTAAGCGTGTTTCGTTGGATTTTTTGATCTACAGAAAAATGTGTTTTTTATTTTATAAATAAAATCGAGATTGACAGAAAATGTTGTGGTTTTTCCCATTTGTGTGATGTGTGTATTTTTATTAGTAAATAGCTGCCGTTAATGAAGCTGACTCTACCTGAGCAGGTAGCACTTCAATGGGTCTACTCACACGTGTCACCATGATTGAGCAAGCATAAGTAAACACTTTTTAGACCTCAACTAACTGACTAAGCATATTTAATTATATGTACTTGTGCATAACGAAGTAGCATTTGTGTATTTGTTTTTTTTTGTACAAGTGTCGTTGCTAAGGCAAACCTGTTGTCTTTATATATGTATGAATAGGCAATGATGACTCCTTTAATAATTCAAAAAGCCGTTAAGTACGTTTACGATCATCTGTGAGTTTTGGTATTTTTTTTATCAATATATTTATCCAAGTGCACAGTCTGGTCACTCTATTTAGTAACGGAGCTGCCACACCACCACAAACAGTTGGCGCCAAATAGCATGCTCGCTCTTTATCGGAATTACTCAGCTAGATACAAAAAAATTTGCGGCAGCCACTCCAGCATTTTGCGCTCTCTTAGAGCAAATAAGCATAAATTGTGACGTCATTGAGCGACGTATGCAATGTGACGCGCTGCTTTAAATATAACTAAATGAAACATCAGTTTTTTTAATTACCACCTCTGTAATGTTTGTAGACACGATTTCCCTAAATATATTTATTGTTGAGTAAAATGTGATGAAGCATTGATGTACCATACGGATGTAACTTTTGCGATACCTTGTCGATTTTTTGACATCATGAATTCTCTTGACTTTCGTCGTTTTTCTTTTGGGTTTATTGTTTTTGTTGTCCGCTTAGTTTGATTTTAGACTTCCTTGTGTATGGTTGCTGCCGTTGTTGCTACGTTTGCGGTTCGGATATAATTTTTTGTTAAATTCCGATTCTTGTGCGTGGGATACGCGTGAGTTAATTCATAGTGAAACTCAAAAAGTATCACCCAGCAGCAGCCAGAGAAATGTACTTAAGTTAAATTAATGCAAAAAGTTTTCTAAATTATTTAAACGCGCGACGATCAGTGTGATATAGTATATGTGTGTGAATGTCAGCGTGTGTGTATGTGTGTGTGATTGAAATTCTAAAAATTTAAGCAAAATTCCAACGGTGCACGTTCGCTGAGTTCGCCGGCCTGAAATCATTGGCGGTAAGTTCACATCGATTTTCTGTTAGCAACTTGTTGTGCACTCCCAGAATATGCATCCAGTGGTGAAAATTAGTCATCAGAGTAGTTGCTGCGTGGTTTTAATTAAAACAAAAAACAAAAAAAAGCGACAAAATGAAAAAAGAAAAAAAAAACGGTCTCCTGTTTCCCGCCGCGCCCAGCAACGCACCGCAAGAGTGACAAACAGGGAAGCAACAGCCAAAGTAAGAGAGGAAGAGAGTGCACGTGTATGGGGCGCGTAATTCGCTCTTTCCGTGTGTGCGTGTACTTTATAAGGTTGCATGTGTATGTGTGTGCACGCTAGTGTGCGAGAATGAGAGTGAGAGCGCGTTAGCACGTACGTGTGCTGACTGCCCTTTTAAGAGGGGGAGGTCGAGCCGCGTTAATAACTGTTAATTACTGTTCAGGCCCGAATGAAAATATATGTAAATGCATATGTATATATCTATGTATGCATACATGTGCCCACAGTTAAAAAGAAACCCTTGCAAATTCCAATGTAAATTTCCTTAGTTCACTTACAAAAATAAAAACCACGATATGCAAATGCGGTCTCCGTTGTCAATTGCTTGGCACACATTCAGTTATGTCAATTCATATTTGTTGCATCATTTTCTGCCTCTCCCCCAGTCAACGTCGAACTGTCAAGTGCGATTGCGAGCGTGAACGCGAACGTAAAACGCCTGCGCCTGCGCAGCCCTGCATTGCATTTTTGTTTTTGTCGATCACAACAAAAAAGTTTCACCTGTCAGCAATGCGGAAATCGTTGGCAATCGAACAGTGGGCAGTCGGCAGTCGGCAGTCGCCAGTCGATAATCGAAATCGCAATCGCGTTTGCAATCGAGTTCATGTAATGCAGAAGGTCAGCCAGTTAATGCGCCCATTAAGTAAAGCGAATGAAAGCTTGGATTTGTATTTATGTATTTATTTATTTTGTTCGACTGAGCTTTTGCAAATCTGATTGCAACATTTGTTTGCATTGTCTGAAAGCTATAGCTCATTAGCAAACATTGGGTAATAGTAGATATAATATATACAATTAGAATGGTGCATTGCGCTAATTGCATTCTTAGCTTAGCCTAACACTAGTAAATTGTAAAATCAATAAGTAGAAACGAATTAACGCTAAAAACATTTGTTTATAGTCAACAAATGGGAAATCAAAAGTCCTAAGGTTCAAGTTCGCGTACAATTTGTTCACTCTCTCTTCTTCACCGTCTGTCCTCGTTCACTCTCTCTCTCTCTCTCTCTCCCGCTCGCTCTTTCTGTTGCCACTCGACAAGATGTGCCGCTACTTTTTCAAGAGAGCTGACGCCGCTAACGCTGCACTGCACTCGCTGCCAGCCAATTGGGAGAGTGCTCAAAATATCGTATCATATAGAAATTTCATTTTAGCACCGCAGCGTCCAAAGTCCAAGCCAACTGGCTGCCGAATCGGCTATACACACACACACACACGAATGCATATTCGTGTGCGGTTGCTGTTTGTTGTGTGTGTGTTTCTCTTGCGTGGTCTGCTGATGTCTGATGCCAACGTATGAGTATTTACGTATCTATGTGCGTATGTATGTATGTATTATATGTAGGAGCATCTTATGCTTGATAAGCACTCTGTGCCGCACAGCTATTAGCTTGACGTTCTTTCAACCGGTTTACCCACAAGAAATTAAATCTACAAGAACTTTCATTGCAAAAGCATAGAAAAACGAAAACATGAAATACCCTGTAAGGCGTAATTGTAATGGAATTGCGAACAGCTTGAAGCTCAAGCTCTAGTCAAAGTCAGTTAATGATTAAAGTAGTATGCAAAATAATGATATATCTTATTTCTTATGGCTAGATAGTTAGATTTTATCTAGTGCCACATATGTAAAGCGTAACTGATCATACTTATGCAACATCGTTTTCTAGGGTATTCAGAAGTATTTTTTATTGAAATCGATCCGAGTCTATGCTGTCTGTTGCGGCACGTTTTTACAGTTATTGTGTTTGACCACAAACATTTGAATATTACCACAAAGGCAACAACAAGAACAACTTGAACCGACCGGCCGAGAGGCCACCTGTTGCTCGACTATGAATACAAAAGATGCCGTTATATGGCAGCGGCTATAACACTTGACGGTTTTCGGTGATAATTTTGACCCAATAAGGCGTGGACTTTGCCTGTAACACATTTGCATATTATTTAAGAGAAAAAATAATCAAAAATTGTTGGTTTTACATATGTATGTACATACATACATATGTATGTATATGTAAAGTTTCCCTTTTAAGAGGCTTCGTTAGGGCAATCTGAACTGATCTTTGATTGTCTTGGAGTGGCTTACCCATTTTGGTTTTTATAAAACTACAAAAAAAAAAAAAGAAATAAAACCCGTTTAGGTTTATATAGCGAACCATCTGGAAGCTGTTGCATCCACATCTCTTGGGATTTCATTTTGCACTTTTTGATTTAAGTTAATAGCGTTGACTCAATTCCAAATTTTTCGCACATTAATTTGTCGGCCTTGGCGCGGGACTGTCATTAATTATGTATTCACATGTAGTTTTGCTTTTTTTTTTTTTTTTTTTTTTTTTTGGGTATTTCACTATGTCTGCAGCCAGGCGAGTTTCAAATTACGTTTGACACACTTGGCTTGTTTGGTTTTCGGCTATTATGTAAGTGCTCAGTTGAACAAAAGGCTTTGACCTTATCCTAGAATTCATTTTAATTATTAACTGATGCAGCTTATAGAAGGTTCGAGTTTTTCACTCGTTTTTAACTAAAGTTAAATAAAGTTAAATACAATTTTTTTTTTTACTGAATGGTTTTGCTAAAAACTAATTCAAAAATTTTTGTAAAACAAAGACTAATTAAAATAAATTTCTAGAAACTACCAAACTACACTAAGCAAATTAAATACATTTTTAAGAATTTAATTTAGTTGAAAACTAAACTAACTAAATGAAATAAAGTTGAAAAAATATATAAATTTATTGAACATTAAGTTAACTACATATATAAAATATTTACTTTTGGCCAGCTTTCACTGTACTAAGCGTGCATATACGTTAAATTCATAATTTTTTTGATATGATAAGTGAAACTTTGCACCCAAATTGCATTTTTTTGCCGCTTTTCAAGACACTGATCCACTGGGCATGAGTTTCAGTACTTGCGCTTTATTAACTTGCAAACCCAAAAAAAAAAAAACAAGAACAGATGAGAGAGCAGAAGAGAGCACAGTCAGCTCGCCGCTAACTGCCATCGAACGTCGGCCTTTATTTAACTTTGTAACGCTGGAATGCAATGTATTCTACAATTTTGATTGGTGGGTGTTTTTTTTGTTGGTGTTGTCTTTGATTTTTTTACCTGAACCATTGAATGGAATCAGGGTATAAGGTTTGTTAAATTATGTAAGAGAAAGGAGCTGGCAGACCCACAAGTATAATATTCTTGATCAGGCGAAGCTGAGTCGATTAGCCCTGTCCGTCTGTCGTCCGCCGTCCGTCCTCGTCCGTCCGTCCGTCCGTCGTCGTCCGTATGAAGCGTCGATTTCGATGATACAGAGCAGACTTCACTTTTTTTTAAATCGTAATATCACGCGATTCGAGTTATCACTAAAAACGTAACTCTTCCGACTTTTCTCGATAAAAACCTATCGAGATCTAAAAAATTTACTCATCTTCAAGCTAGAGCCCAATTAAATGTATATAGACGCATGTCATACCATTCGGTTTTGTAAATTTACACCCACCCTCACCCTCTTTGTAAATATATATCAATACTAGAGACTTGTGTTCGTATACCCATATAAACGAATACGTCTGAAGTTTCATTACGATCGACTCTAGAATTAATATTCCAATAAGTTCTCCTAATATTGCACACTGCGCGCAACCCAATGCAATGCTGTTATGTGAGTGTGTGTGTGTGTTTTTGTTTGCGAGTGTTGGGTGCAATGTTTGAAAATTGCTGAGGTTCAGGGATCTCGTAGTCGAGCAGTCTGACTAAGCTTCTTACTGTTTTTTTTTTTTTTTGGCTGTAACGTCTGTCGTGGCCAAAAGCCGCCCAAGCGTCACGCACTTGAGCTTGTTTTGTTGTTTTGGGCGTTGAGCTACTTTTGGCCCGTTTAGCTGTATCTGCTGTGCTTTTATTTTGCGCTTACTTTGGCGGCCTCTTTCGCGCCCGCCAGCCGGACGAAGAGAGATGAGCAAAATACTGACCGAATTGGTGCAATAAACTGAAAGATATTTATAAATGTGATAAAATATGTACTTGAAACTAGAGTTCTGAAAGTCTTTGATGTACTTCTCAACTAGAAAAAAAAGCAATTGTTTATCCGAGACTTACTAACTACTTCAGTTCAACTAGCTTTATTTTTTCTTGTTCATTAATTTGATTGCTCATCTCTATCGAAATCGTTGCTGAACTCATTTCATGCGCTAATTTCGGACGCATCAAAAATTAATTGACTGCCATTACAAACAAATACTCGCACGTATGTGTCTGTCTGTGTGTGTGTGTGCAGGTGTGTGCAGGTAGTTTTAATCGACCTCCATGTGTATGCCCAACTCATTCATAAATAAAACAACATCCACAACAACCACATCTACATAGCATCCACATGTAGCCTGCGAATACGCCATTTTGTTTGTATTTGAAATCAACGCCATCTAGTGCTAATAAGACCTGCATACACATGGAATAATGATTAAAAAAAAAATTAAAAATTAACAAAATTTACCATCAACAGCAGCAGCAGCAACAAAATTTCAAAGTCAAACGAGTTGAGGGTCAACATTTTACATCCATTGCTCATCCTCGCAATTGAGACAGAGGGGTAAAGAGTGTAAAAAAAAACAAGATATCTATTTCGATTCGGTATTTGCCGTAATCCACATGTGACCCTGAAATTCATTTGCTACGTGCTGTAGTTTCCGTTTTGTAAGAAAGCCAATTCGCTTTGATTTCTCTTCAGTGTGTTGTTTGTGTCTTTGCAATTAATTTTGCACTTGCCCCGCCTCTACGAAAAAAAGGAACACTAAGTTCAGCACAAAATGTATTATTTATTTATCTCTGACTTTGACCCGCTTCGCGTGGTATATTTAATTTCATGCAATGGGACAAGTAGGCGTCGAGCCGATAAGCAAATATAGAGAGTGCTCGGGATGGAAGTGCTCGACTATGAGATACCGTTAACTTTTGACAAATCTCTGAGAAAAATGGAGTACTCGCAATTTGTAATATTCAAATTGTCTGTATTTATCGCAGAAAACTCTCATGTTATGCCTTAAACCCTGTCTACAGTTATCGATTAATATCGATAACATGGAAACTTAACGTATTTCATACATTTTATATGTCTAGTTTTTAACTCTTACGATTAAGTAGGTCGTACAAATCAGAAAGTACAGGAATCAGACAATCGATCCAGATTTATATATTCGGAAGTCCGATAGATCAGTTACATACATTATAAGGTATAGCAATTTATTTTAACATAACCTGTTGCATATCAGTGCACTGGGATACATAAATAATAATAAAATAGAACAGGTTAATTTAGAAAAATATCTTAATTAAAATTTCTTTAAATCATTAAGTCGCAGGTGTATGTCACTCCTAAAAAAGCAAAAATAACACTCATATACATTAGTTATTTACTAGGCTGTCTCTCTAATTGCAATTTAATAAACAAATTTATTCAAATTCTTGAATTAATTTGTTTGCTTTCAAAGCTGTTTATACTTCATGCACTTGAAGGTCGCTAAGGATCAAGCCACTTTAATTATTCAAATTCTTGAATTAATTTGTTCGTACTTATATGCACTTAAATGTCGCCAAGGATCAAGTCACTTTTAATTCTAATCGCAGCGTTGCCAGATGCTGTGAACTCGTCAAACGATCTAGTGGCAACGCTGCATTCAAATATTAATGTGTGCATAGAATGATTTGCATACGGATTCTATGAAAGAACAGCTTATGAAATTAGTAGAAAGCAATGCGACGCCGAGGCGTAGACTGGGGCGACCGACTCGATGCCGATGAACAGCATAACGCATGCAACGTAACGGTTTCTGTATGCGTTGTATTTCTCTTGCTTGCATTCAAACGAGTTCAAGCTGCAAGCGGCTCTCTCATCAATACATACGCATATACACAGACATACATACATATGTATGTACATAAATGAAAACTGGGCTTTCTGTGCCTTCATTCTGCAGCTCTCAGTCAACATTTTGCTGATGCTGTAACATTTCTTTTGCACACCTGTTGTGAACCATGTGGCACACTTAGCCAACTGCCATTCAAAGAGTTTATAAACAAATATATATACTTTATAAAAATTTTATATACATACATACATATATGTGTCTATAGACATTTGTGAACAGTCATAAGCCGGAAAGCGAAAGTAATTTTGTTAGCAGTTGGCTCTAATAGCCGCCAGCGCTGCTACGCTGGCCAAAAACGAACGCCTAGACAAATGACCAGCAGCCAACGCCAGTTACATCAACAGTCAACATTGCCGCAGAAGATGGCGACTTGCCACAAAATGCCTTAATTCACATATAAATGCAGACATACTGACATAATTATGCATGTATTGGTGGCACAGTCTACCTGCCTGTCTGTCTGTATATGTGTGTGCGTGTGTGTTTGTGCGTTTATTTTCTTCTCTTTTGAGCTCTGGCTGTGGCTCTGGCTATGGCTTTTGCAATGCAAGCACAGCTCAGCATAAACAGCGACTGACTGACCACCGGCAGCAACAGCAACAGTAACAGCAACGGCAACGGCAACGGCAACGTCAACTTTTGTAGCATTGGCCACTGTGGCAATCGCGCGCTCAGTTGTAATTTTGGCACGCTGGCCAACGGTTCAACAAGCGGTTGATCTGCGCCGTCGACTTTAGTCCGGTTAAGTGAGTGTAGCTTTTAAAGCTATTAATAATACATTTAAACAAAGCTAAAAAAAAAAGAAGTTATTTTGAATTTGCGATTGGCGTTGCTCTTTGCACTATTCTCGATTTCTTTTTTTTTTTTTTTAATTACTAATAAAGGGCCCGATTCTAGCGTTCTCTTTGTCGCGCGCTCTTTCTCTCTTTAGTTTACGCTCTCGATTCGCTCGTTAGGGCATGATTCACCGTTAAGCTGTGTAATCGGTCTGCTCGTGCGCGCGCTCACTGATCGATTCGGCACGTCAGTCGTTGTCGTTTCTGTTGTCGTCGTCGTCATCGTCGCCGTCGCCGTCGCCGTCGCAGTCGCTGTCGTTGCCGCCGTTGTTGTTGTTGTCGTCGGCGACGTCTGATAAGGTTCACAGGCGCATCCAGCGAGCCGTCAGTTGGCTTAAAAGCGTGCAAGGCAAAGCATCGCGTTAACGAAACGGTAAACGTTACCAAAACCGTTAAGTGTTTGTTGTTACGGTGTATGTGTGTGTGTGCTTATGTGCGTATGTGTGCGTCCAATGTTGCTGTGATTATCTAATCGTCATAAACACAGCAAAATACTTACAAACATATATAAAGCCAACATAAATACATAATTAAAAAGCCAAGCCAACGCCAAAAATAATAATAACAAAGAAAAGCGAACAACTTTCCAAAATTAAACAAAAAAAAAAAAAACGCAGCGATTTATATACATAAGAAACATACATACAAACACATTTATATCAAGAAATAAGAAACTATAACGAATATCACAAAAAGTCAGGTGCGTGGTTAAACTAACGAACTTTCTGGCCAAGCTGGTCACTGTAGTAATTGTAGTTACATCTGTGTGTTTGTGTTTGCTTGTACGTGTGCGTGTGTGCATGAAATTCGCATTGTATAATCACAGCAAATACTCAAAACGTGCTTTGCCTGTAAAACCTAACTCTGTTTTAGGGCACCTTGCAAAACCGAAATATTTAAGTCTGTATGTGTTTATCAAATGTTAACCGGCTTTCCCCGGTCAACAGGCAGTTTTCGTAGTTTTTAAAATTCTGTTGATTATATATTTGTTAGAAAGACGGTTTCTCTAGTTGAGGGTGATATTTGGAATTCTTTGTAAAATAAAATAAAATTTATAAATATACTTATTCTATAATATAATAATTTTTTATAAGAATGTTGGCCTTTTTGATATTAACAAATTTGATATTTTAAAATATACCTTTGATCGTGAAAATTTTAAATTTAAAAAAAAAAAATTGAAAAATATTTTTGATAGTTATTTAAATAATTTAAAAGAGCATATTCTAACCAAGTATCAGCATTCATAGGTCCTAGAGCTAGATACAATTAGTTATATGATTCCGAAAGTTAAAAAAAAAAAAAAAAATAAATGAATAAAAAATAAAATAAAACAAAAAATTAAAAATAAAAATTAATTATATCAAAAATCTTATAATTTATATACATACATTTAAAAATTTGTTGTAGTTTTCCCATGATCTATTTATGTATTATTATCAGAGGCAGTTTATAACCAGTTAGTAGAGCTTACACTTAATAACAATTCGTTTATTCATCTATCTATTACGCTTCTCAATAACTGTTTATTAGTCACTCTGTTGATTCTATTATCAGTTCCTTTTGTTATCATTTTCTTTTCCGTCCCTGCCCCATTTTTTCGATCATTAATTAAATCCAAGTAATGGGCAAAAACCCCCAACAACAAAATATGGTAGCATAAAAATATCATAGGCCCTGGCAGCCCAATTGGCACTGATAACTGCTTGATTATGGCCAATTAGCAAGGCCAGGTGCTTTTGGGCCTGATTCAAATTGGCCAACGATAAGATTGTAGATCTCATTACCGATTATCGATTAGCATAGAAATCGGCCGAGGGTCTTGTGACTCAGCTGATTACGATTAACGGTTTTTAGTGGTTTCCTCGTTTTGGCATGCGTCATAAGGCTCTATATCGGGTATTCCACTTTGGCACTTGAACACGCCGCCAAAACTCTATCACAGCGCCGGGTCGCCGTTGCATGTGCTCAGCGATATTTAACGCTCAATTAGGTTTTCTGAACGAGCGATTAGGCCAGATAAGGCACATCACTAAATAACAATAGTTCGCATAACCTAATAGTCGCGAGACAGATAAATCTATGTGTGTGTGTATATGTACGTGTGTGTGCTTGTGTGTGTGTATATAGAACACGCCCACTGTACTAGTTAATGTAACGCCCAGCGCGATGATATCAACAAACTTGAAACTATTTTTGTTTCGCGTTTTAAGTTTTAAGTGAATGTTTATATTAACATACCCTGTACTAGTTTTTAAAGTGTGAAGAGGGCATATTGATTGGGTTAGCATAGAAGCAAAATTGAATGGCCTTGATATCCCTTTAAACTCTTTACGCTCAGACTGTTTTTCTCATTTCAGGGCTTTCATTTATATAACATAATTGAAGATATTATTATATTTTAGCATATATCTTTTAGCTTAGCTTAAATTCGACTCTCATATAACGTTCGAGTTCTTCTTCACTCGCTGTCCTTCATCTACTCAAAACTTCAATGTGATATGGAAATCTGTCTATAAAGTTTGTATTCTCAATATGAATCTTAAAGAATTATCTCATTATGAACATAGCTAAGCTCTATTTGTTTGCAATTTTAGATTTGAAACAGGCTATATGCTAGTCTGATATGCTCGTTTCGCAAACAGCTGCTTGTAATTTTCGTGCTCTAATTAATATGGGAAGTACAGCAACAACAACAACAACAACAACATCGATGACATCCACAATGCTGCATGCTAACATTTGCGTGCCGTACTCCACATCCTATTGCAACACCCAGTTCTCTTTGATTAAATTGCCCCAGAGTGAAGCCTGCTGCACACAGCCGGAAGCAACAGGCGTCTGCCGTGTGTGGGGCATGCGTCGTGCAGCCAGCCCTGCTGGAGAGGGTAGCTCTCTTTCTATCTCTCTCTCTATTTCTCACTCTTTCTGTAGTCTATGTGTGTTGCCAGTTGCATGGCTCATTGATTGTTCACTTGGGCGCCGACAATGACGATGACGTCGTTGGCGGTGACACAGCAAATGTGCAAAAACAAAGTACAAAAATAAAAGAAAAACATAAAAAATAAAAGAAGAAATTAACAAACAGGAAAGAACGGTTATCAGTGAAGCGTCGAAGATTGAATACACTTGCGAATTCTCTTTAAAGCCCAAAGTACATAAATGAGAAGTTATTAGTCATCTCAAATACAATACATAAATGTATATGTATGTATTTATTATTTGTGTGATAAAAATGGTTATATGTGTATGCCTTTCAAGTGCTTATTGAGAATTTGTTTTGCAGAGCCTGCACCCATTGAAATGGGAAATACTTTGAATATTATAAATACATTGTTGTTTAAAGCGATAAAAATGCATAGCCAACAGTTTTTGATAGGCTTATCACGAAAAGCAAAATGAGAAAAAAGGGAGTTCTTAATCGAGTGATAAAAATCATATATTTTAAATATGAATTGGATTGTTTATAAATTTTGACTTCCCTGACTTTTTAAAATACAAAATTTTAAATCTAAAACTTAAAAATAAATCAAAAATTAGTATTTCATATATTTTATTTTTAATTTTAAATAAAAAATTTTTAACTAAAATAAATAAATAAAAAAAAAAAAAAATAATAATAATAATAATAATTGAAAATGTTTGAGTCATAATCTAAAAAGTTCAATAATTAGAATTTAAAAAAACTCTTAAAATTGGAAATATTATCTAGATTAAAAATATATATTTCATAAAAATACGGAATTTGCTAAAAAGAATTTTTTTAAACTTATTTATTAAAAAATAATAACAATAAAATGTAAATTTTAAAAATCTAAATTTTTTTTATTTTTGTTTAAGGAAGTTAAAGTTTCCATATGAATAGCATATATTGCATTTTTATAATTCAGTTCTAAATATTTCAATATATATGCAGGTTATAGAGGCCACCTAGTATTCTGTTCTGTTCTCATTTAAGTTATAGCACGCAGCACGCAGTTGTTAAGGGTTTTTTTTTTTTTTAATATCTAAATGACTTTAACTGCACGACAAACTGGGGTCGACCCTATCTACGTAGTGTATGCTAAAGTAACATCATCACCCGACACTCGACGTCGCTTTCGCATGCGCCACGCCCCAGCGTGCGGTGCCGCCCGTTTGTTTGCCAATTTTTATTTGCTCCACTTTGAGTTGTAATTCTTCTTGGCTTATTATGTAAGTCAAGATGAGCAGTTGTTGTAGTAGTAGTAGTTGTTGTTGTTGTTGTTGTTGTATGTATGTTACCTACCGCGATTTACGATGCCACAGCCCATAAATGTTTACCTTGACAATTTGAACTGTCAACTGGGTGCGAGACAAAACGGACTGTGACGAGGCAACAACAGTCACTCATTCGATCATTCAATCAGTCAGTCAGGCACTCGAGCAGTCAGTCAATCAGCCAGTCGGTCAACCAACCGTGGTGCTGGCCGTGCCCATCCATTGCGCCTCTCTTGTCAATATTTCATAATTCACAGCAACAAATTTATTGAGTTGTTCAGTGTGGAGGCTGCTGCACGCACGCCTTAAAAAAAAAGCTTGCCACTGACCCACACAACAAATAAGAGACAACAAAAACAGCAATAAATTGCGACAACTGTTGAAGACTTTGGCAACGGTATTCATATAAAAAGAGAGAAAAAGAAAACAGAAAAAAACAGCTACAACCCACTGACTAGCGGCAAATTTGTTGTTTCTTTTTTGTCAACGATTGAGCCGATTGAGCAAGCGGCGCTTACGTCGACATCTGCACCACCATCTCCACCGGCAGCAACAGTGCCCCATTGCCAGTCATTGCTCATGACATTCAAAACAAACTTCGAGTGGCCACGGCTCACGAGTACATTGCCTTTGAATTGGCATTAGACAACGTCCAACCACGGTCATGGGACTCGGTGGGGCAGCAGCTGTGGAAGGCCGTTGGAGCATGTGCAAAAACAAAAGCAAAGAAAAAAGTTGTCCGGTTTAGAAGTCAATGAATTCTTATAAATTCAAGTCAATTGCTGAGAATTGTTTTTTCACTAAAACAAGTGCAAGTGGGGCATGCGCTAGCTGAGGGTATGCTAGACTTGCAGATACCCGTTAGGAAAAGTTTGCTTGAATTAAGTCATATACTAATGGAAATGGAATGAAATTTACCTATTTATCTCATATAAAAGCATAGCCGTATTTAAAATTGTTTAATTTCCAACTATTATGAACTCAATTGTTAGAGCTATATATAATATAATTTTACAGAAACAAAGCCCAATCTCTAGATCTGTTTCACAACTGTTTACACAACTGAATTATAATTGCTGATGTTGCTTTTTTCTTTCTCTCTCGTAACTAGTCAAATCGGACCTTAATCGCCCCAAAACTAAACCATTAAATGGCCAAATGTTATCTGCGTTTATCACAATCATTAGCGCAGTCGACTGTAAAAAACGATGTTGTTTAAATTCAGCAATAAATTGGCATATTGAAAGTGAAGAAGATAAATTGATACGAGCTGACGTTTAATTGTTGCTTCTGTTCAGTTTAAACTACAAAATAAATTTGAAATCCAATTTGCCAAAAATTGATTTATAAATTGCAAACATTTTTCAAATCTAAATAATTTAAAATTCAAATTCGATCTTAATGCGGTTATTTATTCATTAGCACGACCCATAGTCTTAATATATTCTCTGTTGAGGAATGTTTTTTTAAATTATGTTCAAACCGATTTCATTCTTCTAGCTGGCAAACAAGTTTAGAACACATTCGCCTCTTTGTCTTGAAGACCTCCTATTTGACCTATAAATGTATGCATATACATATATGTATATTCGCATTCCATCACAAATCTGGTTGGTTCTACTTGAAGCAAGGGCGATCAATGAACGGAATTCCATATGCCACCCACGAAATGGGATGAGGTCGCTGCTTCCGCTGCGGCGCTTACAGTGTACACTCTTTGTCTATTCATTGTAGTTTTAATGCACAGGCAATTTTACAAATTATATGTGCAATCCATAGAATGAGTTCCGCATTGATCTATTCGCACTTTGAGCCCCACGAGCTGGGCTCAGCTGGACGAGCCT
Organism: Drosophila navojoa; assembly: GCF_054131105.1. Lineage (NCBI taxonomy): Eukaryota > Metazoa > Arthropoda > Insecta > Diptera > Drosophilidae > Drosophila > Drosophila navojoa. Next base: position 2,744,073 of record NC_142890.1, read on the forward strand.
GGCTCACCTTTCACACCTATTAGTGTTGATCGCTCAATTGAATAAATTAGCGTTAGTTGATTTGTATTCCTTGTAATTAACTTGGGGCTTTACATAGACTCGACGCAGCAACAACACCAACGGCAGCAACGGCAGCAACAACACTTATTTTGATTTGTCATGGCAATTTGACTTCCTTAAACTTTTGATGCCTTTCATTAATTGCCTCACTTTTATTTTTACCAACTTTTATTGTCTATTTATGGCGCTGTAAATTTTCCGGGTTGTTTTATTTTCTTCTTTTTTTTTTTTGCCTACGTACTTTTTGGTTAGAAATTTTTTGAATAACTTTTTATGGGCATTGGATCACTGTGATCTAATTAATGTGTAAATAAGAAGAAAATACTTTAAATAGCTAGAAAACATTTTGATTGGAATTCGAGAGCATTTCTAGACTCATTGAATTTGGATAGTACAGGATGTAATGCAGGCGGGAAAGAGCCTATGAAGTACATGTATTCAGGATCATGATTATGATGATGAATTGAGTAGATCTAGGCTAAACTTGAAATTTTATATGTATATCCCTGTATATATATTTTTATTATGATTTGCACTTTTTTTGATAAAGCACAAAATTTTAAAAATAAATTGATAGTTTTTATTTTCTTTTTATTTTATTTAAGATTTTCTTTGTTCTTTGGTGCACAGCCCATTTTTTTTTTTATAAGTTTCGCATTTGTTACCCTTTTTCCAAGATTGATATAATAGAGGCTTGTGCATTGACAAATAAACATACATACATACATAGATAGATATTATTATCAAGCTCAGAATATCTGATTACCAAAGCTTATCTAGAACAGCAAAAGGTTGTGCAAAAAGTTAATTTCCTATATAAAGTTGATGTGTGTGTGTGTGTGTACGTATATGTGTGTCTGCTGTTGTTTATATCCGTTAAACAGAAACGTGGAAAACGCTAAAATCTGCTGGAACAACTGTGTATTTGGCTGGGTACTCCCAATTAGAGCACTTTCCCTTGATTTGCATCTGTTTGGGCATTTAAAAAAATAACTAGGCCATATTAAAATACAAAATTTTTAATTAAATTTTTATTGTTGCTGGTATATGAATGAGTACCTATTAATAATACATATATATTAATTCAAAAGAATATCTATAATATACTCATGCTGATAATCGACATTTTTGCAACAGCTCGCGGCATCTACAACACCTGCAATAACAGCCACAACATGGACGTACTCATGCATGATGTGTTGCACTGGTATAGAGACCTGATGGACAACAAAAGCGGTTCGTAGACCCTACCTAGACTGGGTAATGTGGCCATTTATTGATTTTGTTTCATTTCATCTCATCCATCCAGATCCGCGCGTCAATAATTTCTTTATGCTCTCCTCGCCTCTACCCACGCTGTTTTTGTGCCTCTTCTATGCATATTTCAGTAAATCTCTGGGGCCGCGGCTAATGGCGAACCGTAAGCCGATGGATCTGCGCAAGGTGCTCGTCTACTACAATGCGGTGCAGACCATCTTCAGTGCGTGGATATTTTACGAGGTAGAGCACGGCAACGATTGATTGATAACAAGAACTGAAAGTGAACTGATCAAAATATCTATATATTTTATTTGAATTAGTACTTAATGAGCGGCTGGTGGGGTCACTATAGCTTAAAATGCCAGCCCGTTGACTACAGCAACAGTCCCATGGCCATGCGGGTAGGTTTCGATCACTGAGCTATGAATCAATCAATTAGTGTATTACAATGGCTTTCTCTTTGTAGATGGTCAATATCTGCTGGTGGTATTACATATCAAAGTTCACAGAATTCTTTGACACGCTCTTCTTTATACTGCGCAAGAAGAATGAGCACGTATCAACGCTGCATGTCATACACCACGGCTGCATGCCGTTCTCGGTGTGGATGGGCCTTAAATTTGCACCGGGTATGTATCAACACACCCATTCTCTGTCTCTCTCTCTCGACTCTAATAATTCTCGTATCGTATTTTCTCTAGGTGGTCACAGTACTTTCTTTGCCCTGCTCAACTCGTTTGTACATATTGTTATGTATTTCTATTATATGATTGCTGCCATGGGTCCAAAGTATCAGAAGTTCATCTGGTGGAAGAAATACCTAACCACCTTCCAAATGGTATGCAAGTTTAGCTCTCACTTTAATCAAAATCTTAACTGATCTGTTGCCCGCTTCTTCTTCTTTTTGCTACAGGTACAATTTGTGGCCATATTTACGCATCAGTTCCAGCTTTTGTTCCGTGACTGTGATTATCCCAAGGGCTTCATGGTCTGGATTGGATTGCACGGCGTGATGTTCCTATTCCTATTCTCTGATTTCTACAAGGCTAAATATCTGAATGCACAGCGTCGCCGCCGCGAGGCAGTCAAAGTCAATGGCCATGCCAATGGCGTCTACACGAATGGCAAAGTCAAGCATTTAGGCAACGGAGATGCCCCGCTCCCTGCCAATGGCACCAACAAGGGTGCCTGTATGGTGAGTTCCACAGCTATCAATAATTTGCAGTTGCAAAATAAAGAAAAAAAAACAGATAGACTGAAATGACAAAAAAAAAAAAAAACAAAAAAAAGACGAAAAAAGCAATACATAATAATACATAAACAAACGTGTGGCGTAGGTAAGCAACATTAAATCAAGTAGCCCTTGAAAGTTATTAGCCGTGGCTAAGCACACAATTCGACGCCCGTTCCCAAGTGCTGGCACCCCCAGGTGGGGCGGGTGAGATGTCCAGTCCAGTGTCTGTGTGTGCATACTAGAGTTGGGTGCGTATCGTGTATCGTGCGTGACACGACGCGTTCATAGTGATGCGCTGTACTATGTGCTCAGCAGCTCATTCAATCAATTTTTAAAGTAATATATATGATAGAAATTCAATGTCAAGAGTTGAAGCTCTGGCAAAAAGTATGAGCAAAGAAACTGAGGAAAACTCAAAGAAAAATCTGCATTCATTTTTTTAAATTAAACTCCAAAACATGATATTATTTTCACTACAATCAAGATTTGATAAAAAAAATAGTTGAATTGGAAAAACTATTAAAATATTTACAAAAAAATTTTTTTTAATATTTATAAATTTGGTTTCATTAAATGTAATAGATTTTCGAGTCTTACGTGTAAGACAAAGGTTAGGCAGCGCATCTCTAGCACATACATTCAAGTGCGTAGTTGTATTATCAACTAAAAAATTCTAACTAGCTTAGTTAAGCAAACAATACACTCACACACACCTAGACACACACACCTAGCCACAGGCACTCATACACGCGCGCGCACAGCACTCGCAAACTCTCAACACTACGCGGGGGACGTTTCAATTAGCGAGAGCATGCGAAGCCGGATGCGAAGGCCCAATCATATTGGCTGCCGGCCATTAGGAAGGTACACAGCGCTTTGAACTCTAGCTCGAGAGCTTAGAGTGGGATTGCAAGGGGGGTAGTACGCACGTGCTTGGCAAAAAAAAAAAACGAGAAATAAATAAATAAAGTAGCGAAAACTTAAAGCGTCAACTGAAATTAATCGCATCAATTTTCAATTGGTCAATTGCAGCCCGTTTTGGACGATGAATATGTGAATAGCAACGGGCATGCGAATGGCTTTAAGGATGGTTACTTCAAGGAGGGCGTACTCTCAACCAATGATGCCATCTTGAATCCGGACAGCAGTAGCTCTAGTCTGCACCAGCGCAAAGTCAAATAACTACTACTAAGATCTACTACGATGATATTCATAATATTAGTTTTAAGTATTTAGCGTGTAACCGAACCAGATCCGATCGCGAATCGAGCAGATCGTAACAGGCTAAGGGCAGTATAGAAATGCATCCATGCAAATATGACCATTGGCGACATAAAGAAAAAAACAAAACAAACAAAAAATGATTAAAACATTATCTGATTTTAATAATTTATAATATAAATATATATTTATGTAAAGGCAAGCCAGATGTTAGTGTTTAATGAGAAGTCACATATATTACTATATATACATATATACGACATATGCATATATACATATATAAGTAGGCAGACCAAGAACCAGAACCAGGGAACCTCCATTCCCTCCACCAACAAGACCATCAGCACCCACTGTAGCCGAAGCCGTCAAGTAGATTAAGAATATATGATGTAAACTGCTTAAGTAACTAAATAACAACTAAAACAACAACAATTGTTTAATATCAAACATACTTTCGCTGGTATTACTCCCACATATTATATGTATATGATCACACCCCCACATAAATGGACACATATTTTTTGTAAAAATATTTTTGTAAACTCAGCTTGTAACTCCCGATTTGTGACGTATGTTAAACTGTCAACATATATCATTTCTATACACTAGGGCAGTCACCACCCACACATATACCCACTCATATACACATATGTATACACATGCTAGGCATTAACTTTTATATGACCATTTTGGATAACATAATGAGACGTCAACCTAACGATAAAAAATATTACAAAAAACTATGCTCTTAAGCCTGCTTTAAACTTAAACGTTAAACTATTTGTAGCTTGTTTTTGTATATTGAGAGTTGGAGAAAACATTTGTTGCAATATTTTGTAAATGGTCTAATGATAAAAAAGAAACCCCTATATATAGTGCGATGTTGTAGTTAGCTAGCAAAACGAAGAAAAACCAAACAAGAAACATTTAAGGAACGTAGCACAAAATGCAAATGCTGCGAAAAAAAAAGCAACAAAACATTATGGAAGAATAGCTTTAGACTTTAAGTTCGAAAAAGCTAAAGGAGCAGACAATCGGTTCGGCGTTGAACCCCATTTAAAATTTAATGAAACAAACTAAAATTTAATGCAAACTCTTAACGATAACAGCAAAATCATTGATACATCATTGTTTAAGTTCATGATTCATATATTGTTTTTAAAAAAGAATATTTCAATTCTCGGTGTGGCTTATGTGCGTATATCCATATATATATATTAATATTTTTGTATATTTGTTAATCTATGTATTTTGGTTTTGTAAATGTTTAAAACAATTTTTAGAAGTTATTTGTACTACAGTCTGTTAATCTGTGCGTTGGTTTCTTTGTTAAGTTGTGGTTTAAGCTGACAAGTTCAAAAACTATGGAAAACATGAGAAAAAAGCTTATTAATTTATATTAAAGAAATATGAACGGAAAATGTGTTTTTATTATGATGAGTGGCGGAAAAGGATTTCAGAACTTTCAAGTACTTAAAATAGGCATTTATATTGAATTATATTTCAAGAAGTTAGTTAAATGTTGGATGTGCATAACTGAATTCCTAGATATTTTCTTACCCAACTTCAACTAGATTTATTTTGCTAAGGCTCTTTGGATTCCATTCATATTTTCTATATGTCTTAATTGGATAACTTTTGTCATCTTATAGATGGCTTATAGAATATGAGAAATATATATAGTCCATGTTATATAAATTATTATTAATTTAATGCATAGTTTTAGGCATTAAATATAATTGCTAAACGAAGGGAAAACCCAAACTAATTTAGTTTATAATTTGGTCTGGGTATTTCATGCGTCGAGCATACCCTACTTATCAGTCAAATCACTATCATTAAACAATTATCATTGTAAAAATCTATTCACACTACGTTTCAGCTAAACCCAAACGTCAAGCTATGAAAGTGCCAAGTTTTAAGTACAATTACCCAAGTTTGAAGATGATTCGATTGCCTGCAGCGCGACAAGCAACACCAAGTGGGTGATATCAAGTGCACCTTTGTGCGGGGGCTGACTTGCTGCGGACTTGCTGACTTGCAGTAAATAAACAAATACAAACAAATCTATTAACACGTCAATATCAAGTCAATAAAAATCGGAAATGTGCATATATTGTTGAATTTTCACAATGCTGCCGTTTTCACAGCTCGTGGCGTCTAGCTGGGGGACTGCACGGGGATGTACATTGCACCAAAGTGCAATCGGGATGGGCTAGTAGCTAAGTAGGTAGACAGCGTAGGTTATTCAACGTGCTTGACTGGCCGCGCGACTGATGGAACTGAATTAAGTAAAAGTTGGTCGAAAAATAAAAAACATTAATTTGTTGGCTTAACATAAAAATTAATGATTACTTCATATACTAATTATTGGCAAACACAAGTGTAATTGTTGGCGGCAGCTGGCAAATATTTAACTCCCTATTTGACCTTGACGACGCAACTTGTCAAGCGACGCGTCGCTCTGGCCGCAGTTTGCCCAGTTAACATTTGCGGCACGAGAGCGGGTGGAGTAGCTGCGGCGAATGCTAATGCTAATGCTAATGCAGCATTACACTGCGTCATACTCCAAGTCAATTAGATAATCGCTAGAGGCTGACCTGCTGGCTGGTGAAGCTCCATAGCCTGGGTTGATTGGTCTGATCAAACACTTGACAGGCGTTACGTCGTGCGCCACCTGTTGTTGTTCACTTGAACTTTAGTTGCCAGTTCGGTCGAGAACAGGAGCGAACCCTGGGCCAAAGCAATTAGCGTGTATTTACACTGTCCCATGTGCACTTAAGCGGGGGCTGCTGGGGCTGGCTGCGGGGTGGGACAACTAACTTAACTGGTAGTTGCATTACGGAAAGTTTTCAGTGTTTTTGCACTATGCATTTATGCATTTTGTTGTTGTTGTTGTTGCTGTTGTTGTTGTGTCGTACGTTTCCACATCCAGAAGCTTTTCAAAAGTTTTCGGCTTAAGTTCTGCGCCTGCTCGCCAGCTGTTGCTGCTGCTGTTGCCGCTATGCAGCTTTGGCAGCGCTGCCAACGCTGGCGTCACAAATCGCAAGTCTCGACGTCGCCGTCGCAGTGACTGCGCAGTGTCGTCCGTCGCATTGCGCGTTTAACAGCCGAACCGCTCAATTTTTGCTCAGTTTGATTCAGAAGTTTAGCTTCAGCACGTCTCGGACGCTCGGTCAACAGTCCCGCTTAGCAGCTCATTAGCCAATTGCGAAAGAATTTGCGATTTTAAAAAAGTTCTTGTGAAACATTTACGTATGTTTGCACATTCAGCCATACATATGAGCATATAGTTATTTCTACCTTGTCCGCGCGTTATTTGTGTTGTGGTTTTTGCGGTTTTTCAGTTCCAGTTTCAATTGCTTGCAGACAGGAGCAGCGGCCCCCAGCAGCAGTAGCAGCAGTAGCAGCAGCAACCCCCCAACACTAGCGCAGCAGCGGTCGATCAGCAGTGGTGGCAATAGCGAACACTGAAATTGTTGGTAAGTTTCCTCACATACGTTTTGTGCTATTACTTCTTTTGCAACTGTTATTGTTGATTTGTTGAACAGACTGGCAACACTGTGCCGAATATCGCATTGCCAAATATTATAAAGCAATCAGAAATCTAATACTCATACACAGAGGCAAGAGTAGCGAAAACAAACTTGATGATAAATGATAAACTGAATACATAACTTATGTACAGAGAGTACTATTATAACTAGGTACATTATATTCAGGTTTCCAGATATACGTAAAGTAAATTCTAATTAACAAATACCAGTTTTTTTCTTTGCCAGTAGTCAACTTGCAAGTTAACCCATATACATTTCGGTTAGCAAAACAGATCTGAGTTATGGCAAAAGAATGTGTAAGTCAACAATTTTCGTGTATAGTTTGCAGTATGTATTTGTTCTCTCTTTTATGCTCCATTTGCATGGTAATTATTTCTTTTTGTGCCGCTCAACAGCTGACTTTTGTTTACATTGATCGAACCAATCAGGGCTGCAATGCATTTCCTATGTTCCTTTTTACACGCCAGCAGCCATGTTAAGCCTCCGATTTGATTACATTATGTTAACCTTACATGTATATTTATGTAATTTACATAAAGTTCAATTCGAATGTCTGTTAAACTGCAATATGTATTTTTTGATATCTTCATAGAGATAAACAGCACATCAAAACGAGGTAATTAAAAATTAAGATTGCATGTTGAAATTACCACGATCATTATATTCCATGCAGTAACAACATTACGAGTCGACAACATTCTAGGGTTAAGAGATATGAGCAGCTCTTGTAATTGCCAACAGGCCAACTTTAGCAGATTGCTTACATTATGAACTGCAAAAAATAAAAAATAAAATAAAAACAACAAAGCAGTAATGAAAAAATCCCGCCACAAATTAACCTGGGCTCCACGCACAACCTTGGACTTGACTTTTGCCTCTGATGGGCAACTGATTACCTGGTCTCTGCCTTACCTGTCTGTCTTGCCCAGCCTGCCAGCTCGATGTCACATTATGTCTTTTGTTGTTGTGCAGCCGGGGGCTGCTGTTATAGTTGTTATTGTTAACGCCATGTCTTAAACAACTTTTGGAACAACTTTCAAGCATTTATTATGATGGAGCTGGGAGGATCGTAGAATATTTTATGGCCATCACAGCCCTTTTCTGTGCTCTATCAATCTGATTCACTTTCAGTTCGATGTTCACTTCCGTATTGCTAATTTAAGCACAGAATTGATTAAAATCCTTAATGGCTAGTTAAGGTATGCGCTGCATGTCTTTACGACCGGGTTCCTGGGATTTTTCCCCCCAGAACTTTTTATAATAAACACAAGGCCCCGACGCGAGAGTTCGTACGGGGCAGATCTCTTCTGGTTAATAATTGCAAATTATAGTCTGTTGCTGGCAAATTTTCGCTTTCAAATGGTTACAAATGCAAAATATTTTCGCTATGCCGCGTGATTCTTTTTTCAACTTCTTCGAATGCCACGCACGTAGATCACATTTCATGCGAATT